>NW_013666913.1:227272-247022 GCF_000517525.1 Limulus polyphemus
CTACTACACATACTACACACACACACATATATATATATATATATATATATATATATATATATATATATAAAAGACACTTATCATTCTAACTCCATGGACTATTTTGGTAAACAGTTCTACCCTGTCTGGAGCAGGCTATTACTGACACACTAGAATACTGTAAGCAGAGGAAAGCTTTTGGATATCCAATTATTTACAACCAAGTCATCCACTTCAGACTTGCAGAGCTTCAGACAGAAGTTGAAGCCCTTAGATCTCTGGTATACAGAGCAATAGGTATGTATATTAACTGTATATTTGTTTTTGAATAGATAGTCCACATTCCAGTGGCTTAAATAGATTGAGGATATCAACAGTAATTGTGAAAAGAGCTGAAGTTTATTTGGCATCCTTTTAACCTATTAATATTCAGACTTGATTAGAGAGGTCACACATAACACTTGGTGTGTTCCTTTTGGTTACATACAGGTAAGTTCTGGTGTACTACCATATATTGTCACATGTAAGATCTAGTGTTCTGTATTGAGTCACATTTAAAATTCAGCATTTGAGATATGAGATTTCACTGGTGAAGGATTTAATTTAACCAATGTAATCATTCCATCTAAGTTATAAACAATACGGCCCAGCATGGCCAGGTGGTTAGGGTGCTTGACTCGCAATCTGTGGGTAGCGGGTTCAAATCCCCGTCACACCAATTATGCTCGCTCTTTCAGCTGTGGTTTGACGGTCAATCCCACTATTCGTTGGTGAAAGAGTAGCCCAAGAGTTGGTGGTGGGTGGTGATGACTAGCTGCCTTCCCTCTAGTCTTACCGGCTAAATTAGGGACGGCTAGCACAGATAGCCCTCGTTTAGCTTTGCGTGAAATCCATAACATAACATATAAACAATAATGAGGTAGATACTTTTAAAGTACACGTAGATTGTATTCAAGATCTTACAAGCACTTGTATTTGACAAAATGTTTATTATCTTGATATTTCAATATGAAGATGTAATTGAAAATTTTTTTTGTCAAATCTAATAGAGAATAGAGTAAACCTGACCCAGTAAAGAGCATAAATAAACATGACAAACACTTTTATTTTATATATGTCTTATCACATTACTGTTTCTCTTTTTATTAGTGAAAAAAAACTAATGTTTATTTTTGTTGTTACAGGTAAGCTCTTGAGTGGTGAAAATGTCACCCTTTTAGCTTCCATGGCAAAACTGAAAGCTGGACGACTTGCCAGAGAAGTCACAGATACTTGTATGCAGTACTGGGGAGGACTTGGATATACCAGTGATGTCTTAATTAGCCGTATGTTTCGAGACATGCGTTTACTTTCTATTGGTGGAGGCACAGATGAAATAATGCTTTCTATTATTTGCAAGCACATGGGAACCTTGCCTCCACAAATACTCACTAAGCAAGCTCAGAATGTGAAGTAATATAATTCATAATGAAATATCTGCTTTAGATAAAGAAAAATGCTTACTACAATAATTATGATAAGTGGTAATACATTGTTAAAATGAATAGAGATTATGTTGCATAAAAATATCCCATTCTAGAATTTAATGATTATTAATATATATCAGTTGTGAATAAAACTGCAGTTTAGATAATATATAATGATGAATATAGACATCTACACAGATAATGCACATATTACAGAGGACTTAGGTCAGTACAGGTATTAAAACAAGAAAGTTGTATAACACTTGGTGTGTTCATTTTGGTTACATACAGGTAAGTTAATCAAGTTAATATTATCTAAACTGCAGTTTAGATAATATATAATGATGAATATAGACATCTACACAGATAATGCACATATTACAGAGGACTTAGGTCAGTACAGGTATTAAAACAAGAAAGTTGTATAACATTTGAACTGAACAACTTTCCTGCAGATCATCTGTTTCTTGTAAGGTGAAAACTTTTCTTGATTCACGAAAACATAAAAATTATTAATGTTAAAATCATTTTTACCACAGTGATAGTTTTAAATTTTCAAATAATCTAGTTTGTAAGATAAGTCTCTTTTTTTTTTTTTGCCAATTTGCCTTATTTTAAAATTTTACTTGTGAGCATTGGTTAAAAGTTAAAGCATGTTTTGCCTTGAATTTGGTTTCTCAAATCAGTACGGTGATATACAATTCAATTTTAATTAAGAAATGGTTTTGGATATCATTCTTAACCCTTTTTTTTGTTCCTGCTTTAATTTGTAATAAACGTCTAATTGTATATAAACGTTTATTCTGTTGGTCAGAAAAATAACTGTTGTTGAAAACGTATATAGGAATAACAAAATGGTTACAATATATTCTGCTGTATGAAAAACTAATTATTGAATGGGTTTATTATGAAATACATGCTTATTTCAAAAGTCTCCTAGGGGTTTAATTACTACATGTTTTAATTAAGAAAAGAAGTACTTTAATTATTTGAAACCCTTTTCTTTAAGTTTTGTTTTCCAACTTTTAGAGTAAAGTGCAAACTTTGTGCTAAGGATGTTTGAGTTATTACAATTTATATATGAAGTAGCTTATCAGTATATGAAGATATTAAATTTTAAAGATTGTTAAGAGATGTTAATTGTTTTTCCAAAATTTAAGTATCTTTTATAGGCATTTTTACATTCACAGGTTTCATGAAACTTATGACCTAGCAGTTCATTCTTACTTGTTTAATGATGTATTTTTGATATGTATTATTACATTGATGTATAATGTAATTCAAATATTTATATGCCTTCATGTAATTACTTTCAACTTGTGATTTTAACAACACAATTACTTTTGGAAAATAAAATCACCTTTGTGCATGACGTGTATTGGTGTTTTATTAATTTAAAACCACAGACACACACAGACATAAAAAACTAGATTAAAAACTGTGAGCCATAAGGTTTGGTAGCATGTGTCGCCCTCTTTACTGGCATATCGATAGTGCAGGCATTCGAACTTCTTTAGCATCTGTCATGCCTAAGGGTGATATCCAGCAGGAATTTGTGTGACGAGTATTTCATTCGTATTAATAATTATCATTATCCATTGCATAAATTTACCAAGATTTTCTAAATAAATTCGAATATGTTTTTTTTTTTGGTACTTAATGGTAATTTTAATTCGTATATAATTGTGCAAGACCCGGATCATTTTGTGATCATATTTAATGTCACATTTGTTTTATAGGTCCGCCATGTTTAACTACTGTATACGTCTGGGCAAGCAGCACACCAGTCAATCACCTTAACATTACCAACTGACCTTTCAGTTGAGACTGGATCTGTCCCACAGAACTTGAAGAATTGATTTACGACCCTGGGGTTAAACATTTTAACTGTAAACATTTATTCAGAAATGCCATCTTGAAAACGGACGGTGTGTTAATTTCAAAAGATTGCAAAAAATCACACGCACACTGTCTAAAATTTGCATCAATCGTCATATTGGTATGGCTCAAAGACCAATGTACGAATATCACGAGATTATAAACGAGCATTACACACTTCTTTTTGTGGGAAAGGAAAGTATATATATTTTTTGTAAATTGACTTAACAAAACTTATACAGTAAATTTTTTATGGATTTTACGTAATAAAACTTGTTTCACATTCCATGATTTAGTGGTGAACGTTTTTCCCAATTTGCAGTATTACTGCTTTTCGATGATTATATTGTTGCGTCAGCGAGGTCACGTGACTAGTGTCACGCCACCTATTTTCTAGAAATATCCTGTTCCTTCGTGAATGCCCTAGCATTTACTAGATATATGTTAGTCTGGTATATATATATAAGACGCTCACAACGTGACGGGACAATGTGTGTAGGTAGTGAGTAATTGAACTGCAGTCAGAAAGTATTGTTGAAGTTAACGTTCGTTGTTATAGCGTTTGTTATAGAGCGACTGTTGAAAATAAGTGTATCGGTAAAGTATATATATCGGTATATATATATAAGACGCTCACAACGTGACGGGACAATGTGTGTAGGTAGTGAGTAATTGAACTGCAGTCAGAAAGTATTGTTGAAGTTAACGTTCGTTGTTATAGCGTTTGTTATAGAGCGACTGTTGAAAATAAGTGTATCGGTAAAGTTATATTCAGAAAGAATAAACCAGTTTTATTAAGAAAGGACTTGTGTCGCTAAAGTTTCGTGGGAACGAAGTTACAGAAAATCAACTAACGAACGGAGACGTAACAATATCATCAACAAAGAACCAAAATGAAACCCTAGCACAAGTAGTGCTATTTTTTTTTTTTTTACTCGGGTGTAAAGAAGAAGGTACTGTTGTCGAAAGCGCTCGGTTTTTGTTGAAATTGATATAACAGATTTATTTTTCTTATCGTACGTGTTTTTCACTATCATGAAATTATCTGCAGTCATTAAGGCTGAGGAACCCGTAATAATTGCTATTCACAACTTTTTGCGTGACGTTACTGCAGCCAGTAACGGGTGATTTTGTTTTTTGTAAATTTCTTTGAAGAGTTTTGAATCACCATTAAGAAAAATCCAGGACTTGACAAAGGTAAGGGCAAAGTTTTAATATACTTACTCCAAATATTTCAATCGTATTAATGGCCGTTAGGGGTATATGACGAAATTTGGAGTTGAAAATAAAGTAGAACGCCGAGATATTTCAAACTTATATATTTGGTTCAGGTAGGTCTGAGTTTGTGTGTGCGTAAAGCTAGAATCTCATTAAACTTTGTATAATGATGCTAGTACATTATATATATATATACGTGTGCAGGGGGGGACAAGAGGGGCAAGTGCCCCTCCCGAAAATGAGAAACAATTCTTTATTCGCCCCCCCCTAGTGGTACAGCGGTATGTCTGCGGACTTACAACGCTAGAAACCGGGTTTCGATACCCGTGGTGGGCAGAGCACAGATAGCGCATTGTGTAGCTTTGTGCTTAATTCCAAACAAACTTACTTTATTCATTCAGCATATGTATATGAGTTTTTTATTCAATTCACAATTTCACACTACTTTGCCCCTCCCTTGAAGAATTTCTGCGGGCGCCCATGTATGGGTGATTTCCAATTTTAATTCTAGGAAAAGATAGGTAGACCTTTAAAGAGAGTAATAATATATATATATATATATATATACAACCAGAATCGGTCAGTGGTTGTTACTTTTGTTCAGATTGCAATCTTAGTATGTAATTATATATAAATATAACTTCATCTATAATTTTATTTGCTAATAAAAGGATGAGTGTGGCCTCATGGTTTGCCTAACCAGGCTGTAAATCCAAGGACTATAATTTGCGTCCCATTACCGCAAAACGTGCTTCGCAGTTTGGTGCTGCTGCGGGTGCACTGTAAGAGTGATTGCCAAATTTCACAATTCTGTCAGACAAGCGTTGCCGGTGGGTGCTGTTGAATAGCTGTCTTCTCTCTAATCTACCAGTTCAAGATTAGGGGCGGCGATGCGTAGATAGCTTTCTGTGAAAATTCCGAAAAAATCTGCTAAATAAAATTTTCCAGGTAGTACACACATTTTCAAAAATATTTCCTGTGGATAAAACGGCCCCAAAGATGTGATCCTTAATTATTCTGGAATATATCTACAATGTATTATTTTTAATAGTAATTCTCTCATTTTTATTATCCTGGGACGTTATTCAAAGCTATAGATTCGCATGAAATAGCATCAGAACTAAAATTTTATAAAAGCATGTTAATAATGATAATTGATCTGGATGCACGAGTACATATGCTAATTAGTTATTGTTAATATTTGTTGTTTATCAAGTAATATACAGGGTGTCTCAGAAGTCTGGATCCATAGAGAAAATTACACAGTTTATTTTTGATTTATTTATTATTCAAATTGCGTGCCATTAACAGCCATAAATATATCAATCCTTGGTATACTGTGCCATCAGGGTCTATTTCCCTATGGGTCCAGTCTTCTGGGACAACATCCAGTTTCAAATTTTCTTTTACCGTATTAAAGTATTCTGCTTGTTTATCTCAACAAATAGTTTTACATTTTTAGGGCAGTTTTTCAGGAAAACTTGCTTTAAAACTAGCTTCCGTTTCATGCCTTATATGGTTATATGTCCCCCGTTGGGACAGCGCTAAATCTGCGGACTTGCAACGCTAAAATCAAGGGTTCAATTCTCCTCGGTGGACACAGCAGGTAGTCCGATGTGGCTTTGCTAGAACAATACACATTTACACATGTGGATATATACATGCATACATGACAAATCATTAAAGTATGTTTGTATGATTTGGTCTTTATTTCAATAAAAGTGGCCTTAAGAAGTGAAACAATTATCGAAGAACAAATTATCCAGCTATTGCTTTCTTTTAAATATTTCAATTTTCAAAATAATCTCCCATTACTTAATTACTAAAGATTTTGTACGATATATATAAAAAATTGGCCCAATTTAACTCTCATAGTCGTTATTATTTAATAAAATTAGCTACGTGATTCAAATGACAAATCCGGTTATCATTTTGATCTCTTTCTCAGGGAAATTCTTTTTTTTTGACAGTGACTATTAGCTCTTAAACGATTATAATGTAACAACAAAACAGTTCATTATATTGTTCAAATATTCACTGAAAAAATTGCAAATATATATATATATATATAATTTCGATAAACAGTTGGAGTATATATAGTTGTGTAAAGTAGATTATGCTCATAAACGTTTCTTGACCTTTTTTTCTCCGAACTTCAACCCCTTGAGCTTGTATTATTTCGACATTTTGATGTATTATGCAAAAATGTTTTTTTAGGTCGAACACCATATTTGTGGGTTTGACATTATGGAAAATGATGGACATGGTCTGGTTGTCATGAGATCGAAAGCTGACTCCGAACATGCTCACCCTTTCAGCTTTATGGGTGTTATAACGTAACGGTCAACCCACTGTTTGTTGATAAAGAGTAGTTCAAGAATTGGTAGTGGATGTTGCCGGCCGGTTTCCTTCCCCGTGTTCAGCAGTTCAAAATTATGGACGGCAGCAAGTAGCCTTGTGTAGCTCTGTGGTTTAACAACAAATAAACAATTTAACATAAAACTTGATAATATTTATGAAGTATAGCATTTTCCTAAAATGGAGGGACAGGCTAAAAATCATGAAAAATATCAATATCTAACTTTCTACATATCACTAATATTAAGCTATTATTTGTGACGCATATGTTTATAGTGTCTGCAGTAACTGCGCCATCTATAAGTTATTTAAGAACTAGTGTTATATATATATTAAAAAATAAATAATGATCATACTTACTAATTGTCCTTTTACAGCAAGCTATTTAATAATTTCCTTCACTTAAAAATGTTTATAGTTCAGCTAATATTATAAAAAAATATTTTGTTTTTAATTACACAAAAAGTTGAGAGGGTGAAGCGAGGCGTGTTTGGCATATTTTTTTTTAAATTAAAGAGCTAATTAAGAGGTACTAAATGTTAAACTTTAATTTCAATATATCTTTACGTATCTCAAAAAACTATACAAGTTGTCTGTAATATCCACGTTCAAATACTGTATAAATTAGATTAAAAATTTGTCCAATAGAAGAAAGGCAACGAGCAAAAAAAAAAAATAATATAGTTAGAAAATAATATTTATTCAATTTCACAAACGTGGCAGTTAATTACACTATTCGTTGGTAAAAAGAGTAGCCCGAGTTGGTTGTGGGTGCTGCAGGTCGGTTGCTTTCACTGCAGTTCAAATTAGGGAATGCGACAGATAACCTTAGTAGTTTTGCCATAAAAACAAACAAACGAAGGGTAAATTATGATGAAGTTCCACTTTTTTATATAGTTTTAATTTTTTTATATGTTTCTCTTATCAGAAGAAAGTGCTTTAAAAAAGTTAAAATATTCAAAGAGAATCACGATCTACATGAAATTCTCTTATAGTTAGAGTAGTAAAACATGCTAAATGACTTTTTTATAATAATCTTATTCACATAGACAAATTTCTTTTTGTACACAACAGCTACAATTGTGAACAAAATATAAATGCCCACCATTTTGTTTCTGTTGACTTCATTGACTGGAAATATGTGTCAAGAAATTTCGTTATTTCTATGTATTTCAAAAATAGACTATTTGAATACTGACTCTGGTATTCATTTGTTTTCAATGATCATATCAGTCTTCCATTTGTTCCTATCTAACTGGTCCACTTGTCCTTAGGAAGAATTGCATTACAATATATACTGATAATATCTTCATTACTTGAAATAAACCAATCTGCCTTTCTTTTTTCTTGTGGATATTTGAGTTAGTCTTGTTTGTTTGTTTTGAATTTCGCGCAAAGCTACACGAGGGCTATCTGCGCTAGCCATCCCTAATTTAGCAGTGTAAGACTAGAGGGAAGGCAGCTAGTCATCACCACCCACCGCCAACTCTTGGGCTACTCTTTTACCAACGAATAGTGGGATTGACCGTCACATTATAACGCCTTTATAGTTTAAACTAAATGTATTCACTCACAGAAGTAAACGTTTAGAAAGTTAGTTTTTCATATACTGAGTACTTCGAACTAAATGTGCACTTTTGTAAAGCGAGATTTAATAATCGATATGAAATTTATATAGCACCGCATTAGTACAACTTAATGCAAAACGTAATTATAATAAACCTTAACCACGAAAATTTTCAAGACAATTCTCCTTTTATTCATTGTGCGTTTCTACTTTCACGCAAAGTAACAAAACAAAATTTTACTTTTTTTTTATTATTCACCATTTCATTCCAGTTTAGCTTCACATTAATTGTTTTGTAAAAGCAACGTTAGGATTAATATATTAAAATTACGGAACCGTTAAAATCGCTATTGATTTAGTGTTCAATAACCTGTAGAGAATCACTACAAACACAGGGTTCAGCTTTTTCACGTGATTCGCAGAGGTCAGGTATTTGGCTAAAAGTATTTAGAAAAAACAAAACCAAAAAAATTAAATATCCTCTAACACCTGTTATCAACTGGCTTAGTGTTATAGAATGTAAATTGTTAAAGCCTTTTGTGCCTTTAGGTGCGGGATCTGCCTTGGTGTAGTTTGTATTTTTACACAGTATTGCATTCGGGAGAACAACAGTATAATTGAGTGCTACAAAAACCACACCAAATTTTTTGGCTAATCTTGTTTTTGATCAATACTTACAATTAAGAAGAGATTGAAGGATGTAGAAATGATTTATAATAATGTACTTTTATTATTCCAAACACACATGCATCGAAAGTCTTTTCATTGTATTGAAAAAAGCGATATTCTTATATTTATTTATAATGTTTTTATGAAGATCGTGCCACTAGCGCTCACTTGATAAAAAGTGGAGGAAGAAGTCTCCATTTTATCTAATTGGTCTAGTAATCTATATTTGCGCATTTCATATCAAATAAAATTGAAATTTTACATTAGTTCACTGATAATTCCAATAACATCAGTCTTTTAATAGATCAAAGAAAGTGCTTGATCACCGAGGAACAGAAAGAAGTGTCTAAAGACAAATTTCATGAAGTTGAAAGTTTTTGTGGTTTAAATTAAGACCTAATGTTAGTATTCGCTACTAAAAATTCAAGCAGAAATGAAGAGATAAAAATGAAATTACCCAGTGTGTATTTGTTTTCCTTAAATTTTACTGATACATTAGAACTATATGTGTTATGTAGTTCATAGAGTTGTGGAATCTCGGGGAATACGAACTCATTATTTTGTTCATACGAGTTTTCGAATCCACACAACAAGTTGGGTGTTAAAGAACTTGTTCAAAAAGATGTGTTAAATTGGTTAAGGATTTAACAAAAATCCTATACTAATATGGAATGGTTTCTTGTTCGTGTGTGATCTTCTGAACAATATAAAAATGCGACAGGAGAACTTTTTAGATAGCACCTAACGATTGAACAAAATTCCGTGTACTTAAATCGTGAACGAGTTGTGATCCTTTGAAGCGAAGATGAATATCTTTTGGTTAAATAAGATTAATAGCACCTCTATGAAATTATAACGAATGATTGAATTAATTCAAGTACGAATAGTCGTTAGCATTTTGCAGCTTGAACGACACCATATGCAAAACATGAGATAAATGGCCAGATGAGAAACTCAAATTTTCAGAAATAGTAGTCCCTAGTTTTAAACTACTTATCAGAGGGAGTGGCGGTAAGTCAGCAGCACTTTCCGCCTACCCTTAACCGAATTGCAGAACTCAAGGTGAGGAGCGTGATGAGCAGCGTATCGTGGGCTCGAACCTTGGACTTCCATATGAAAATTTAAGCAGTTAATTACAGAAAATATACACAAGTTTTCATTCAACGTTAGCTTCTCAAATAATTGGGGATATATTATTTAGAAATCTTTTCAAATTTAAGATGTAAGGTAGTAAATAGCTGATTTGAATTTATTTCAAGATTACAAGCATTCCATTGATGTTCGAAGATTTTTTTATGATTACATTCAGATGCTACGGACGAATTTCAAATGTGAAATCATTTCACTGACAGAACGTTACAACAACAACAACAACGAAAAAAACTAACGATGATGAAAGCTCGTTGTAATAGTTGTTTCCAGCGAATTCCCAATTTCTGAAGTGAAGCAGACATCAGAAATCGGTATGGATTCGGACTCCTAAAATAATTTAAAATCTAAAAAATAGATTTTATCCAACATCCAATCATATACTTTATTATAACAATCGTTATATTTTGTCTATTACAAGTAATGCTATTGCTGTAACGTCTCCAAATGATTCGATGTTCATAGAAATTGATGTTTGTTTATTAAATGCTATACACTTAACACACTGTAATATTAAGATAATTATGCGAAAACCTATTTAATATCAGTTAATTAAATGTGGAATGTTGCATACAAAACGATGCTGTTAATCCACCTGAGTCACAATGATATTTCAATTATTTATTTTTAACGGAATTTTAGGTAAACTAAGACAAACAATGTCAGAATGCTTTTTTTTTTGGAATGCTTTGCTATGATTTCTTACATCTCTACGGTTTTAAAAGTCCGTTATTATAGACCCATTTATACCTGTTATTTTTTTCTATTTTTTCTAAAACAGTGATTTGATGTTTTTTACGATCTAATGTGAGCTGGTATTCTGATGTATAGAAATTTCAAAGCAAGTAGTTATAATGCAACTTGTGAAACTACCACGTTTAACATGTATCTTGTGACAAAAGTGGTTATTAATGACCAGGGACGGATCCAGTCAGTAGTTCGAACTACATAATAACGGTCATACTCCTTCTGAAATATATTTGCCAAATGATAAAAGTCAAGTTCATACAAACTGAACGTTTTTAGTTTTAAGTCATTATCTTACAAGTTATTATCGTTAGAAAAAATACCCAGACCCAAAATGTTTAAATTTTATTTACTCTTTCTTCAATGTTTCAAAATTTATTCAAGTAAAGCTTGTAAAAGGCGATTTTGGTGAATTCAATTACGTTATTCTGGTCCATAAAGGCGTTTCATAAACGTGTTTGTCTGTTCTCACGATAATTCAAGATCATTTAACAACCCTAAGCAAAACTAAAAATAAGAAATAACACATCTTAAACTTAAAAACCTTGTTATATTATTATATATTAAATCAATTGATAATTTACTGTATTTTATTATATATATATATATATATAGGTCTATAATTGTCTTCCTGTTTTTCAATTAATCTTCTGTAGCCTATAGTTTTATTCATTATTATAATACCCACGTAAAGGGTGTTTATAGGCCAAGCAAACTAAGCACCGATTGGTCAGTTAAGATTGGTTTTCCATCTATTAAAATAATTATATTGTATTTCCAAAAATTAAAATAAAAACGTTGACTTTCATATGTTTAAATGTATCCCTCATACAGTAAAAATTTAAATCTTTGCCAATACACACAGAACCCATATCAAAACTCTTCCTCCATCACCGATTTTACGGGTGTATGTTGAAAATGAGACATGAGTCACTCTAAACATTCAAGCGAAGCAGCGATATGGTCTGCTAGATTATTGCTATGGAAACGAGAGGTCGTTAGGCCAGGCAACAAATAACAACCTAACCTGATCGGTTGCATATTCACGTCTTGTTTACAAGTACTTCATGTTCACAAGAAAGTCCTTAAAATCAAAATATCACGACCTCTTGGTTCAAAGAAGCTCACCATTACCACTATTATTTAAGATTGTATTCATAACTCGGAAAAAAATATCATCGAGCTCGATAGACTTCAGAAAAAATGAGAAAATAAAATGTTTCAAATGGCATCAAAGTTTTGCAAGATTAACTCGCAATTCCGGTAGAGTGAGACGTCAGCTTCGAAAAATGATGACACTCCAACAGTTTCAACACCTGCTTTTCTTGGAGGTTATCAGTCATGAAAAAAAAGGAGTGATCTTCAGAGGTTGTTTGGTTTGCACCTTTCATATCAAATCCAAGTACTTTTGACCATCCAACTGTTATGCTACCAGGTCCAAGCATGTCTCAATCCTCTGCCGAGTCTCTCCTCATTGATCTGGGTGAATTGCTTTTATCAAAACTTAATAATGACGATTTATTAATTCGAGATAGGTTAAGTTATATAGAAAATAATTTTAAACCGAGCGAGAACTATTCACTTCATAATAAGAAGATATTCAAAGAGTCCAAAACTAGAGAGGCAACACTTAACTTTCAGTCTAGATGGTTAAAAGAATATCCTTGGCTCGTGTCTGGCCCAATTTTAGAAAGTGGCCTATGCAAATACTGTGTACTTTTCCATACACAAAAGCCTCAAGAAATGAATGGTCAGCTTGTCACACAGTCCTTTCAGAAGTACGATAAAAGCTAAAAAAAAAGAAAAGAAAAAAGAAAGGGGGAATACTAGACAGATATGTTTCCCTTCAGTACCACAAATATGCCTTGAAATCTTAGATTCATTTTGGAGAAATTGCCAGAAACCCTCAAAAGCTGTTGACCACTGTCTTTCAGACCAAAGACAACAACATTACGACACTGATAGCTACATAATTAAAGTCGTACTATTACTTTGCAGTCGTTAGAATATTGCATTATGAGGGCACAGGGATAACATCAATTCTGATTTATTCAACAGAGACTACTTCCATGCTGTTTTAAGGCTAATGGCGAAGCATGAACACGTTTTATCAGAATACATATGTATGGGAACCGAAATGCAAAGTAAAACGTCCAAATCAATCCAGAATGAAATAATTGAACTCACTGGATTCCATATACGTCGGAAGTTGACTGCTCCCTTCATGCTTGATGATGCTTTTCTATCATGGCAGATGAAGTAACTGGCCCTCACGCTAATCAAGAGGTGTTGACGGTTTGTGTAAGGTTCGTTAATGATTATAGATGATTTTTTCAACTTCATTTTCTCAGAGAGAATTACTGTTGAAAAGAATACAAATAGTATTCTTGGTCCATAGCGAAAACATGAGGTGGATATTTTGCAATGTCGTAGCCAATCATTAGATGGGGCTGCTATATGCATGTCATCAGATAGAGTGGGTTTTCATGGCTGGATTAAATAAGCAGCTCCTGAAGCACTATATATCATTGTAAAAGTCACATGCTAAACTTGTCAGTTACTGCGTCATGCAATCTTCCATCAATAAGGAATGTGGCTGTTTCCGTCAACGAATGTTTACATATTTTTCAGTGCCTCTCCCAGAAAACAGCGGTTGCTCTAAAAATTCATTGAACAACTCAGTAACAGCTCTTCACAACAAAAACACAAAAGCTTTTGCAAAACCAAGTGGCCGGAATGGCACAACTGCTATTAAAACTTATAGGAACTATATTATAATGTATGTTCGTGTGTTCAAGCCATTGTTTTACCAACCAACTTTGAGGAAGAGAGGACTGGTCGTAGGATAGAGAAACTAGGGTAGAAGCTCAAGGGTTGTTGCTCATGTTTCAATATTTCGCCTTTATTATTACATTTCTTATCTCAAATAATTCACTGGAGGCCGTCAAAAGACTTGCTACTAAATCTCAGAAGAGTGACTTGGATAGTTATCATGCTTATTCGGCAGTTGACCTCTCCATAGACAGAATTCGGCGTTTCCAAGAAAAAGTAGAAACCGAATTTAATGACGTTTATGTAGACACTGTTAAACTGAGTGAGCAAATGTGGCCATGCAATGCGTTTTGGACAGGCAACCATTCAGGTAGAATGCACCTGCTGAGACACTCTTTAGTTATTATTCGAAGAATGTCTAGGTATCTTTATTGGACCACTTGCTCACTGAAATGACAACTCGATTCATTCCTAAACACAGAACTTGCTCTGAAATCTTTGTACTAATCCCAGCAGTAGTTGTGGAACTGTCAGATGATGAGCTTTCTGCAAGTTGCTCCTAGCTCAACTTCTGGAGAAAGGATATGCCCACTCTCTCTTCACTAAAAAGCGAAATGAAAGAGTGGGCATAAATGGAATACAACTGCTGATATCGAGGCGCCTATGAATCTTATCGAATGCTTTCATGCAACTGACAAAGATTTGTTTCAAATGTTTCAAAATATCCATGTTTTGTTAATAAATGAGTGTTCACTACCAATAGGAAGCACTGGCGCTGAGCGTTCCTTTTTTTCTGTCTCAGAAGAACTAAGACTTATCTTCGAATTAGAATGGGTGAAGAGTGTCTCTCTGCTTTGTGTTTGATGAATGCCCATCTCGATATTGATGTTAATATTGGGGCGATCTTGAAAGAGTTTACAACAAGAAATATAAGGCACATGTATCTGGAAACATTCTGTTTGATGAACAATAATATGGATCACTCAGAATAATTTATCAGAACCTAGGAAAGAAATTTATACTTTTGATAAGTTCCCACTGTCAAGTATATTGTCATTTCTTAGTGTATAGTAAATAATGTTCAACTTATTTTAAGCTGTTTTACTCTTCATTTAAGAAACATATAACTCTGATAATCAATCAAATATCTGGCGCTCCCAGGAAAAGTGCCCTTTATCAAGCCTTGAACCCTCTTCCTCTCGAAATCCTGGATCCGCCCCTGATGACGTTTAATTTTCATCATAACAATTATTTAGCGTACCTGTAAGTGAGCTGATATTCGTGAAACCCGAATCTTTTCAAGAAGTTTAAAGTTTAAATAAATGTTTCAAACTTTTACACATCTGATAAAACTATGCATAGAATAAGCAATGCAAAACTCGTTCTAGATTTTGCAAATGTTAATATATACACTATAAACATGATTTGTCAACTAAAGTGTTTCTAACTATAAAGTGCTATCATTTAACATTAACCAAAGTTCTTTCAATACTTTACAATTAGTGCGAATCAAAAACAACAAGCGTTTTTCTTCATAAATATTTAAAGGAATAGAAAGTGTGTTCGTTAGTGCATTCAAACTTTCAGCACGTTGAATATCTAGCCATTGCTGCAAGAATTGCTCTACTTCTTCCTGTTCAGCGGTTTTACTGAATTGATTCATTTCGGGACCCCACAATAGAAATTCCAAAAGTGCCTTTGCATGAGATAAGGAATACGATTTTTCTTGATCAAGTATTTTAGCTACATTGCTGAAAGTCGTTGCTGAGATAGGCCCTAGTATAATTCGAGAGGAGCATTTAATTTCTGAAATTGTGGCCACGCCAAGAAATTTGAGTAAGGTCTTCTGGGCGAATTGGCAGAGGGAGACTTTGTCATCGTCAACACTATTTTGTAATTTGGTGAAGAGACTCTCCGTTTCGTCAGACAAGAGTTGGCCAAGAACTAAGATGTGACTCTGCTGGTCGTGCTTTGTTTGAACAACCATGAAATCTTCACTTTTTATATTGATAGCCTCCGTTCCTGATGTTTGCACAGATTTCAAAGCTTGAATTACTTGAAGAAGAAGAAAACCCAATTCGCGTTCAGTGATGGTTTCTTTTACTTGAGGAACACTCGAACCTTTCGTAAGAGGACAGGTTTGGAGAGGAAACACATCAGCCCTGATCAAAACATTTACCAAAACTGGAACATGTCTCAGTGAGAACTGGGCTGGAGGGTTTGGGTAATGGGATCTTGGTAACACGTCATAAAACTGCTCTAGAATGGGATAACTTAAAGGTTTCTGGCTGCAAGATGGTGTTACATTTGAAGAACATACCTAGAACAAAGAGAAACAGAGCACGATTTAATAATGTTCAAGATCCATTCTAAAGTCAATTAATAGACAAAGTAATAAGTACTGTACCTGTTTATACAATCTATACACAGAACCGTTATGATAAAAAACTTTAGGGTGTAGGTGCTGCTTCTTACGGCCTTTTGTAGTCTCATGTTTTGGTTTAGTTTGTTTTAGAATTTCGAAGGCTATCTGCGCTAGCCGTTCCTAATTTAGTAGTGATAGACAAAAGGGAAGTTAACTACTCAACACCACCCACTGCCAACTCTAGGAATAATGGAACTTACAGTCATATTTTAAACCCCCACGGCTGAAAGGGTGAGCATGTGCGGTGACGATAACTTGAATCCGCGACCCTCAAATTACGAGTCGAGCGCCCTAACAAGCAGGCCGTGCCAAGTATATTATGGGTGACACTATGGACGACTTTGTGACAATACTACCTCCCAATACAAGCAGAGTCTAATCTCTCTAGGACAAGATGCCAACAAAAAACTGACAGGTTACTCATTTAACTAAATACCAATCTAGCTTTTCTCAGATTTAAGTAATAATAATAATATATCGATACATGTGTATGTGTTTACGGTACTCTGAATGAATCTGTTTTTATTCAAAATGCCCTCAACTGTCGTTAGATGCTATATACCTTTTCATCTTATGCCTTGTTTTGCTGGAACAGTCTATATGCTAACAATTTGATCTTAAACAAACCGAAAGATGAAGCAGGAAAGTTAATAAGAAACGTATCTGAATACTTCCTCTGTAATAAAACATCTACTAAAAAATAAATGGTATTGCACAAAACTGTTCAATAATTCACATACATAACAAAAGTATAAAAACATTAATATGAACCAATAAATTAATTACTATACAAAAGGCATGATATGTATTATATGAGAAATAGGCCTGAGTATGTATTAATATAATTTATACTATAATGTTGAGGCACAAATGTATCAAATACTATGCAAAGTTAAGGGTGAAAAGTAAACTGTAGGTGATCTCGGTTTCATTTAAAAAATTTAATAAATTTTACTAACACTAGTCCTAATATGGTGTAGTTGGTAACTGTCCTAGATCTGACTACATGCTACCGGAATGATGAAAATAAACATTATGTCGTGACATAGGTTCAAGCTTGTTGGTCAATATAATCTTGACCCAATTTCTTCTTCCACGCAATAACTATTATATTTTACACACAATAATGTGCTTTCTGAATGTTACAATCTAAGTTTTTGAAGTATGTACCTCAGAACCCCGAGTGGTATTTACAGTGCCTAGTTTATAGATTTTATATATATATATATATATATATATATATAAGTGTAGGGGAGTAATATAGTTGAGTGCGACAGTCAAAAATCACTTCACAATGCAACCGAGGCAGTCTTGAAACTACTTAGTGTTTCACCTTTAGATTTTAAAAAAATCAAACAGATTCCTTATTTCACATCTGATAAATAATAAGGTGACTCTTAGTTTAAAACCCACAGTTCTCTCAGGTCAGTCTTGATTAAGTGCAAAAAAAAATGTGTAATGATTAATCTTAAAGTTTATCTTCACTAAATGTAACATTAGTTTTTTGGAAGAAATCTGTTAAGTTGACCAATGTTACGTGTGCACACACTTTGGAAATAAATATTTCGGTGAAAACATCTCCCCAAATGAGATATTCGATTTGAGGAAACGTCATTATTTCTTCCCATTGAGGACATGCTATCCTAAACCTTCTGTTTATTGTTTATAGCAGTAAGTTAAAATATATCTTCTGCTGCATAAATATTTTAACCATTTTTCATCGATATATGAAAACTATATCTTCATACATATATGCTATTACCTAGCAAGTTAACAGCTTTTTACGTTTAAATATTTTTAAACCTTAGGAAAACCCAAGATCTCCTACATACTTTTATTGTCTGGCCGAGCTACTTATAAATCTAACTGCGATTTTCTTTTAACGACAACTATTATAAACAAATCCTGAGTAAGGAAGCAGATTATGCTGATATAATAATAGGTAAGCAAACAACGATTTATAAACATAAGTATCAATAAAACTTTTCCTTATGCTTATAAATCATCATTTGCTTGCCAATTATTAGAAACAAACCTGCCGAGTTACTATAGCAACAGTCAGCTATTATAAACCTGCCGTGTTGTTATGGCAGCAACCAGTTATAACAAACAATCTGTCGTGTTACTATGCCAACAAAAATGGGACCGTTCTTTGCAAATTTGTTTGTCGAGAATGTTGAAAAATATATTTCGAACAGTAGCATAGAAAAATAAACTATTTACCATACACAACACACATATATCGATGATGTAGTAGATATAGCGTTAATGTTTAGAGAAAACGCAAAGAAACTTCTATTATTATATCGTATCTTTCAACTTTGCACGTTAACACGCACACACTTCCCGTAAAAACCTACCATTTTTAGATTTTGAACTTCGCCTGAAAAACTACCGTACTGAAACTTGTGTATATTACAAAATACTTATCAATTCCGTTCGTCCTACTCAAACAGCATTACAAAGTTATTACTTTAATAGTAAAACACAATAAATGACTATTTTTTTTCACGAGAAGAGACTAGCACAAATCTTTAGTGCTTGATGTTGTATCTACGGTAAACACAAAACCTCTCGAATCAACCTTACCTTAGTTTTAAGAGGAAAAACAAAAAAGATGAAAACATAATATTGAAAAATTACAAATTACTTACAGAAAATCATACCACAAACATAATCTTATAGATACAAACAATATCTGTGATATTTTGGTACACAGTACGTTAAATCACTTTCAATTTACGACATCTTTCATGTGCAAAGAATCCCAATGATTTACCTACTGTCAAAAAAAAATAAGCAAACAGTGTGGACAGCTGTACGTTGGACAAATAAGCTGTACCTCGGTGAAAGAGCGGAAACTCGTAGCTACATAAGAGAACAAAACAAAGGCCATTCTCGTGTACACCATTTCAGTAGTTCAGTGTATAACATTAATGTTTTCTCTATAATGGACTCAATTGTGCACCACTAGACGTCTTAAAGCAGAAAATCTTAACAACAGGTTAATTCATAAACTGAGGATTCTCCTTCCAGTAAATTTAGCACATTACAGTCTTTGTATTTAAGTTTGTCCAATTTCTGTATTTATTTGTCAATATTATTTTAAAACAAATTCTATCCATCATCCGACCATATTGAAAGCTTTAACGAAACGAACGACAGTGTTGTATCTTTTAAGATTCTTCCCATAGTTGCGTGTATTGCTGTACTATGTTCACTGATCTGTATATCATCGTTTAAAACACCATTTATATTTATTATTGTACCATTTCAAAATTTAATTGTTAAGCCTGAGTATTATAGAATTTTGCTGATGACGTCATTTACCGTGTGCCTTTGTTTACTCCGCTATCTTGGTGATCATTGTGATAGCGATAACCATGCAAAAGGATGCCATGTCTATGGATGAACTCATTTTATCCGTCATAGTATGTCCAAACACTTGATCACGTAGCTATGGGGCGGTATCTTGTGAAAATAGTGTGTGTGTGTGTGTGTGTGTGTGTGTGTGTGTGTGTG
>NW_013666913.1:247856-251582 GCF_000517525.1 Limulus polyphemus
GGCAGGACTTGGGAAGACTTGTTCACATGTTGCTGCAACACGTTTTGATGTTGAAAGATGGGGTAATTCCAATCACCCACTGTGACTATATGGCAGGACTTGGGAAGACTTGTTCACATGTTGCTGCAACACGTTTTGATGTTGAAAGATGGGGTAATTCCAATTACCTACTGTGACTATATGGCAGGACTTGCTGCAACACTTTTTGCTGTTGACAGTTCTAATTATCAACGACTGTCAATGGAACTTTTGCATGCTTTTTCTCCAGTGGTATGAATGAACAAGGAGACATATGTACATTCCTACCAAATTCATTGTTAATACACCTTCCACACCCTGTGAAATTTAGTTTTTTCAACGTCAACTAAAGATATCAGGTACATTTTTATTCTCATCCACTCTTAAAAAAATAATCTATTTACAGAATATGAGTGGAGAAGAGCAAAGTTCAAAGAGATGTATGGTTGTGATGAAGACAACAGATGCAGAAGAACAGCGAAGTCTGGTTTTAACATAGGATTAGTAGAATTACTGCTTTAGAGCTGAAGGCTGCCATCAAAACTGTCTCAGAAATTCCTCAAAATCCCTGATCAAATCAATCTGCTACCCAGAGAATTACAGATTTTCAATCAAAGAAACCAGGTTAAATTTTATACAAATATATTTACACCACTGTATAGTAATTTTCAAACATGTTTTTTGTTAGTGAAACTTGCTAATTACACTGTGTAAAATTAAGAGTGATTTGTTTTCTGTTTCAGAAACCAAGAACTAAATAAAATGAAATGTAATAAAATGCCATTCTGTGAAAGTAAAGTTGGTGATGGTTGAAATCAGGATTTTGTAGGGATATGCATGCCACTATATAATATTTGAAGAAGATCATCTTGTCACTCTTTTTCTTTTTGTACATTAATAAAAAATTGTGCATCAGTATATAACTATTTGAATGATGCACTTAGTAATTTCAAACTACCACTAATGCAAGGTTTTGTACACAATAAAATATTTGTTTGTAAACAGTTTGTTATCGGACATACCATAAACAGTTTTTGTTACATGCCTTGCTTTGTTTTGGTTTCTCAGATGGTGATGTGAACATGAAAAAATGCAAGAAAGGCTTATCAAATTCATACTAATAAGGCTCAGTTATATATTAAAGTATTGGATTTTATCTTCTTTCTCAACTATCTTTTGCCTTATCTTGGTGCATCTCCATATTAACTGATCAAGTGCAGCTGTTGTAGAGAAAGGATTATTAAGATTAAAGGTTCTTTTTGTCTTCAGCAAAACACTTTGGTGAATTGATTGAGGGTAGAACCTTTTCCTTGACCCCAGATGAGAGACAGGTGTATTTCACCTTAAAAAGGGCTACCAGTATTATTACCAGATAGAGTTACAGCTAAGTATATATGACAGAGAAAACCTCTTGTGATTTTGAAGTAAAGGACTCAAAAACACTACACAAAGAGAATCTCTCCTGATATTGAACTGTGTTCTGAAAACATCAGAATTATACATTCAGGGTAGCCTGAAACAAACAAACCGTCAGTGCCTGTAAGTTGTTCTTATCTGTGGTGTAACAAAAAGGGTTAAGAATATTACAGCAATATATCTCCCTCACCTATTCCAACTTATACTTAAGTTTCGAAAAAAGGTAATTTTATAAATCAAACGTCGAGGAGAAGATGCACGATATTAAAATGCAAGTTAACCCACTTCTTAGCATTTATAATAATATATTTTATTGTTTATTTTCTAAATCTGACCGTATTTTTTATTGTTATTCTTTGGGGCTTTATGATCCCAGAGGAGATTACTCCAAATCACCAAGAAATGTGTAACGCTTTGCACAGATCAAATTAAAGACATAATGACATTTCCGAAGGACAACCATTAACCAGGCGTTGATTGTCTTGCATATAAGGAAAAAAAAAAGATTCTTTTATAAGAAAAAACAAAACAAACAAACAAAAAACAATCGCTCACACTAATGTAAGGATACATGCACTAGAAAAAAAAAAGACACATGATTAACAAGGTTATATCAAATGTCTGATCGACATCAGGTACTTTATTAAGGCCAATACCGTGACATCGTTGACACAACGTTGTGTATTCACTCATGCCTCATTAAACAACTTGGGTCTACATCTCGGAAGTACCGTAAAACACTCATCAACATTTCGTGAAGAAAAAACAACAACCATAGCAAACTAACAACAAAAAAACAAAAAAAACAAAAAACACGTACATACAAAAAAATTGATACAAATGTTCTATTTTATTTTGACAATTTGAATAATTACCACAAACAAGCCAGTTCAGGTAAAATGGCGGGATAGGTAGCGGAATCACTACCGGAAGTCCTAAAAAAAACTACAGTGAAAGTAACGTAATAACTTGTTTAATGTTGTGTACCGAGTGTTCGTTGAATTTACTACCCTACTATCGTAAGCAATACACTAACATGGGTACATTACGCCTACTGAACACAGTGAACGAGACACCAAAACAAACTAAATTTTCTGTGCGTCAAAACAGACCACATGTTTGTTTTATATCAATACCAGAGACATTTATTCTCAGCATCCGTATCAATGTCTTTGGAAATACATTGATAATTTTTCTCCCCTCCAACGGAATCGTCAACTTCCACCTCAGAAGTAAGCGGAACAATCGTCAATTGCGATTGGTTGAACTATCACACATGGAACGTTGCATTTTGAATAGAGGTGTTATTAATGTGGAGATTTCTTTCATGGTTTGCACATGTTTGAGGGAGTTTCACGAATCACGCATTATTACACGTATTTCTTGGAGAGCAGATTGTGAATTGAGCCTTGTAGTACAGTGTGTGCAGTTAGAGATAGTGTTTCTGGAATTTTCTGTGTCAGTATGGACTCGTGGCGTGCAGGTGTGCCTCAGGGATGAAAACCATTGTGCGTGTATGTTCGAAAGTTGAACTGAGCCAGCAAAGCCATTCAGTACAAACGTGAAAATAAAACGGGAATTATCATTTCGTTGATAATATTCTCGCATTGTTTGCGTTCCGTTGCATCTCCCTGGTTCAACGCTGAAATACTCGTGCAAGGAAGTATGAAGTCAGAAATAATTTGGTTGTCCCGAGGACAACTTCAGTCACTAAACTTTATAACATTTGGTTGCCCAATAGAATTTCTGGTCGTCTCGCACAACCATTAAATTTGTTCACCGATTTGATGGGGTGGACTCTTCCTATCAGAAGTTTCATTGTCCTAGCCCTCTTTCCACATGTGAGCTGCATGTCAGAATGATGTGTGATAATATTATAATAATCACAGTAAAACAGAAGAAAGTCTTCCCAACCGATGTTCACGACACGTAATGACAACATTAAGAATATAATTTATGACAAACAGTGTGTGCTTTTTTAACAATGGGTGTAATGTGACAAATTATAACTCATATTTAGGTAGTAACTATTTTTAGTTGGTATCAACGCTCTAATACGTGATTTTCAAGCTCCAGAAGAGAGTTTTATTAAAAAATAATTTATTGCAAAAAAAATTCTTCAAGTATTTTAATAATTAATTAGTTTCTGGTTAAAATATATTATTCACTGTGTGGATTCAAAATGTGTCATATACGCTTCATAAAAAAAAAATGTAATATGTGTAAGGAATTTATTATTATATATTAATTTTAATATCAACGTTTGTTTAGATGAAATTTCTATTTAGAAAC
>NW_013666913.1:252358-255129 GCF_000517525.1 Limulus polyphemus
TCGAGAGTAAGAATCAACAATATACGTATGTACCTAAATGCTTAAATGTAGCTCAGTATTGTTACGTAAATCTGAATTTTCTAGAAACCTCCACACGCCTATAAATATTAACAACAACGCGCCAAAGAGAGTATCTATTATTAGTGCGCTGTGGTCAGTGTGCTATAAATTTCGGAAGTTATAACTGTGGTTGTTATAACGCTTATCAATCGGAAAACTTCAGATATTTTACTAGAAGCATTTACAAAATCCGAGCATTAGAAATCATTTAACTTCAGTGGATTCACATCGGACATTAGTATTTTTACGAAAACATTACCTAACGTCATCGGTAGAAACTTGACCTGTATTCGGCTGTGATCAGCGAGAACTACAGGGCTAGCTAGTTCCCCATTAAGTGAATTATACCTACGTAAACTCGTAATCAACTCACTCATCGTGAACCCTCGATAAGATATCGAAGAAGTTCCAGACTAAAAGGAAGACTTTATATTGCTTATAAGTTTGTGAGACTTTTGTTTATAAATCATTGTTTGTAATAACTATTTGTTATAACTGTTACTGTAAATTGTATTGTTGTGTGTATATATTAAAACGTATTTGTGTTAAAAAAGAAAATTGTGTGTATCAGTCTTGTTGGCAAATGTCATAAACTAACTATATATCGGCTTTTACTTAACTGATAAATCCAAAGTACAATTTAACTACAAATTTAAATTATCATTTAACTCAATTTCAGGGTATTTGAAATCCTAATACGTAACATAAGTCATTATCAAAATTCAATTGAAATACATACATATAATGACTTCACACTTACCACTAAAGTTAGATTAACGCTAGAGTCATGCTGGTAAGTACCATGATAGCACAACCGTCCACCAGGTAGCAAAACCGGTTCATTACACTCTAATACAAAATCAGTCCATTTTAAACTTCTTCCATCAGGCTTTTTCAATAGAGTGGTCCTGATCTTGAGAGCCTGTGTAAGTACGTGTGTTTTTAGGTTACTTATAATGGATGAAGTAGATGATAATTTTTTAAATATAATAACTTTTCATAGTTTCAGCAAGTTTACTGATTTTAATGTTTGAAAATATTCTACTAAAATTCTCTTACTACAATATTTTTATTAAAAGCCTTCTTTCATCCTGTAGACGTCAAACAATTATTATATTTTGTACTTATGGTATGGTTGTGGCAGTCAGATATCAATCGTTGTGATGGCTAAGTCTAATTATAGATAACTAGTTTTAACTTACACTTCGGCTACTAATTCGTTACCATCTTCAGGGAAGTCAAGTGGATAACACTAAACTTCAACCAAGAAGACCCATCATTGCATCCCAACCAAAGAAATAAAATTTCTCAGAAGATCTTCCATGAAGATAGTAGCAGGTTAGCAGCCAAAACATAGGATCAAAACTAGTTAGTAATTAGTGTCGCCATAAAAAGAAAAGGAGTTACTAATTAATAGTTAGATTTAAGTATAGGCTACTAACCATAACAGCAACATATATTTTTGACTGGCTAAGAGAAATAACAATTTAACTTTATTTGTTGCTATTACTGACTTAATAGTTTATGTAGACAAAAGTGGCCAAATGATGACGGTAAATATCGAAATCTGCAACTCAGTGCAATGAAAAGGACATGACAACTTCTTTCATAATAAAAAAGTGAGAGATTTTTCAATTTTAAATTTATGATCTAAGACTTGTTTTAATTCGATAACTATGAGAAAGATAAAAAACTTCATATGTGGAAGTTTCTTCCAGTTTTGTATTTTTAATAAAATAATTAAAGGATCATCTAACTGAATATCTCAAACCAGTAACCTACCTGGTCAAGAAGAGCTACCAATGCTTCCTGACAGGAAGCTGTAACTGTAGCATAACTTTTCTGTAGGTTTCTCCAGGAGGATGACCCACTGTCCTCACTAGGTGATCTATCTGGAGTTGAAAATTTGTTTGTATCTGGTGGAAACTGATTATTTGAGTCTTGACATAGCTCATCACCAAGTTGCTCATTTTTGTTATTGCCCCCAAACTCTTCACGCAGACCGTACTTTTGTTGGGTATTCTTAAAATAGAGGAACCAGCATTTAATAACGAATATTGGCAAGTTATCTTACAGCCATATGATAAACAAGAATCACTAAGCGTTCCTAAAGAAGCAAATTTTAGCCATTGCGTGGTACTTTCTGCTAAAAATGAATGAACCTTGAGACAAAAGTTTCAGTATTTTTAAATCCATGTAGAAGCATATTATGAACCTAGAAACGGCCTATGTTTCAAAAGTGCTTTTATTAATGCGTTGACACATATTCCGAAATTGTCATTTATATATTTACAAATCCATAGCCTCTGTTCTGTAATAACCTTGAAACTCAAAAAAGTTGACATAAATTATATCTATCTTTCTTCTTCTGAAAGCCAATTTTTATAGTAAATCACTATAAGATTCCATAAAAGAAAAGCTAGTTGCAATAATTCAGAGAAACTAATGTGGGCTTTACTTAAAGGTAGTACACCTAAACGAAGTCATAATGTACAGTTACGACAGCGGAAGTCGCGTGACGCTGGGAGCATGCGCGCTGGAGTTTCTCGAATTATCGGGAAACCCCCGCGAATATCCGACTGTTTGCTAGACGCCCTCTTTTTTAGATATAAGCCTGGCAAAGAAAGCCAGCGAGTTAGATATAGAGATATATAATTAATAAAGCAAATAGTAGTGACGGTAAGTAAAGTGTGTGAATCACTGTGATTTAT
>NW_013666913.1:255177-268174 GCF_000517525.1 Limulus polyphemus
AAGTTTGTATCGAGAAAGAATAAACTATTTTTAATCAAGAAGGGACTTGTATCGCTGAAGTTCCTCGGAATGAATTTATACCGGAAATTAACAAACAAGCAGATACGTAACAGTATGAATAAAATCATATATAATAGTTAAAAATTTCGAAATACAAATAAGTAGAAAGAAATAAAGGATTTTTAAGCAACTTACTAATTGTTGACACTCGACATTTTCTTCAGTATTTTGCATATTTGTAAATATGGAAGTTCTTTCCGGCTTTTTGGGCGCCAAGTTTGACCTAACATCACCTTAAGATAGTTAAAACACATAGTTAAAATCCGAACTTTTGAAGATATAAATCATTACACGCAACATTCTCACAGTAAAATATCTTAATATAAAATAATGCCTGAATTAAGTTTTAAAAATGAATATAAAGATGCATGTAACCTTTTAAATTTGTAGGGCATTCATAATTTAATTTTACGTAGATTTCGGTTAATAGTGAATAAAAACCATATAAATAAGGTATTTACATTTTTTTTTCACACTTGTTACAATGTTCATTTTACTGTTGAAAACTGCTATATCAAATATTTCATGCTTCGTTACAAAAACAATTGTACTCGTATTTTACGGAACATGATCTGTTGTCAGAGTTTAACTAGAAGTCCTGTCAGTGTGTCAAGACGAATACGTTCGAAAAAAAAAAAAACGTTCGCCATCTCACTGTAATATTGAATCAGCAAATTACAGTTTTCCTACTGCAAGCAGAAATACCTTCCACTGTAAAAACATGAATACTTAGCTAGGGCTTGGATCATTTTTATAATCGAAATAATTACTAAAAGATATTAAAATATACTTTTTTTTTCTAATCCAGAAATAGAGCACAAAAATGTAATGTTGTTCTCTCTCTCTCTTTCAACTCGTTCCCAAGTGAGTCAGTGGTAAGTTTACGAACTAACAACGCTAAAATACGTGCTCTTATTCCTCGTGGTGGACAGAGTTAAGATAACCTTTTGTGTAGCTTTGGCTGAAAAACAAAAAATCTCTTAACTCTAAAAATAACTTATTAACGCCACCCGAGATATGTGGGAGTTATCATTCCGTGTCTTCATTGTATGTGTAAATATATTCTGAAAAATGGAGACGTGAAAGTATTGTCGAAATTGATATATAAACACGTATCATAATCATACAAGGTAAACGGTATTAAATAATTTAATGAGAAATGTGTAGACTGAAATGACTGATGTTGTAATTAAAATAATAATGAAATGTAACAGATCACTTTGAAACAATTACACATACATTTGCCTAAGTGGTTATAATCCAATCTACTTAATTTCACTAACTATTTGAAATTCACAACCTCGTTGGTTTTCACGTAAAGATGAGGATAATTTTTCTTGTGTAACGCCCCTAAGCACCTTTAAGTCTATTGACAGGTACATCACCACCTTACAACAAAGGCTCACGTGAAGTTAGTAAGTCAAATCTAGAAAACTGACAGACCAAATTACGTTCTATCCAACGTGTTCCTGACTCCATCTTCATAACCTTCGTTCGAGCTTGGAATATTCTATTATCATTATTTGAGAAATCAATTCGTTTCGATATTATTGTGAATTGGTGAAATTTTAATCTTGTAATATATGACGGTCCCCCCCCCCCCGTGACACTAAATTATTAATATTTTCTTTCCAAGGTATGAAGTA
This sequence comes from Limulus polyphemus, assembly GCF_000517525.1. Classification (NCBI taxonomy): domain Eukaryota; kingdom Metazoa; phylum Arthropoda; class Merostomata; order Xiphosura; family Limulidae; genus Limulus; species Limulus polyphemus. Next base: position 256,884 of record NW_013666913.1, read on the forward strand.
ATTGATTTAGTTTATTTATTTATTTGTTTATTTGGAATTAAGCACAAAGCTACACAACGGGCTATCTGTGCTCTGCCCACCACGGGTATCGAAACCCGGTTTCCAGCGTTGTAAGTCCGCAGACGTACCGCTGTGCCACTGGGGGGCAATTGATTTAGTACCCATCACTTATGTTTTCTTTCACGAGAATATAATAAACACATCGATCACTAAAGGTGCTTAAGGTCACTAAAACATGATTTCATCGGCTAGGTATAAAAGCGTTGGAACGAACACATTGTACGTATGTTGGCGCAACCTTTTCGTTTCCTTTGCTTTTGGCAAGATAAATTAACTTACCAAGATTAGCATAGTCAGATTGCACGCTAGATTGACTGTGTCTAAGAGATGGTTGTGGTTTATCTTGATTTGACTTAACTGTTGAATTCCCTTTAGATGCCTTTTCCCTGGTCTAAAAGATAAATGACATTATATTAATGAAAAGGCTATATTTTATTTTTCACATCTTTAAATTTTCTTCGAATTCAGGCTTAAAAATATTTTTCTACTTCATATTAGGATATTATAACGATTATCCAGGTACTTAAGTAACGTTAATGACAGCGCTTATTAGCTAGAACCGAGGTCTCTTACCATCATTGTGGCTAAAGCGAATTACATTATACATCAGAATCATGAAGATCTTCGTCATATTGACAGTACTGCATTGAAATATACTGGAAGGATGATTACCCTACTTCAGGATATTTAAACGTTTCAAATCTTGTCTTAAGACCCAGGACTAAGAATTTTTAATAGATGGCTTCATATTTTTGCAGAAAATCATTTTTGTTTTCCATTGGTGGTGGTGCTGTAAATATATATAATTTACCGATTTACATTTTAATGTTACTTTAATACTCATTATTGTTAGTCCTATATTACCTTGCCACCTGTTGGCTTCATTTTCAACTGCCTATATTTAACTTAGTAATCACTTCTCGTGTCAGCAGTTCGAAATTAAGGATAACTGTACTTGAAACTAGCAGTGTCTTAAGAGCATGCCAATATTCACGAGGATGTTTACCACTCAAAGAAAGTTATTTCGCCTTTTTTATTCCGGAAATCTGTGGATTTCTTCCACAATGGAAATGAAGTAAAAATATACTATGATTTTTAGTTGAAATATTTCCTTTTTGGTATAATTCTATGTCTTACTCAGACTTACTGGCTTATCATCGGTCACGTTTGAATGATATAAACGGGTTTTGATTACTCATTTGTTGAGTCATTAGGCTTGCCAAATTTTGAGGAAATCATAAGCACATACAAAATCCAACTTCAATCAAAAAACCAATAAAAGACATGCTACGTTGGATTTCCAAGAAACGACAACTTACTAGGTCAAAATACATTTACAACAACTTAATTAAGTTTCTTCCTTGTTTGTTGTTAACCACAAAGTTACACATTGTGCAGTTTTACACTAAAACAGTGACTTGTAGCATCGAATATTCTTTGAAGAACGAGCTGAATCGTAAAGACGAGATTCTGATAACGCCATTAATTGTTCAAATGGCTGTAAATAGCTAACTCGTATCAATAATATTGATGCTGACACTAAGTATATGATAGTTTAAATGTTAGTGTATACACAAATAAAACTACAACATAATACTAGAGCTTCGACTATACGTTTAACAGGAAATAGCAGAATTACACTTTTGTTGGCCATTTTTATTTTGCATATTTCACTCTTCAGTATCACATTACCTTAACTGCTGGAGGTGGGGGCTTAGTAGGCATTAGCTGGCCAGTACTGTTGGTCGTCTTTCTTGGAATAATGAAGGGGCGAGGAGGTCTTGGTGGCCGCGTTGTAGCTAACTCTTCTACATTTTCTTCAGGTGTGGGAGGTGTCAACGATGTCGTATTGGAGTACGGTATGAAAGGCAGCGAAGAGAAGGTGGCTTCACTTTCTTCGAACCTCTGCAACACCTAACGTTAAGCAATTTACACATAATTATTACGTTGCACTTTCGAAACTTCAATGTGGAATTTCTAATATCGCGCTCATACTACGAAGTTCCTATGTGACGTTTAAGATTGAAAAGATGTTGCGTAATCGTTTACATTACAATAGTGTTACAAGCGTTTCTTTTCTTCACATAATTCATGTTAAAACTTGAGTGTAAACACACTTTGCAGACCAAGTATTCCATATCACCCATAGAAATGTTAACGTGGTGGTCAGACACCTGTGTACTAATTTCTTGTGTACTTGCTGGAGGTTTATTTACTAATGTTTTACCTCAGTAATTATTCCATCCTCAAACAAATTTTGAGCCAGGTTATCTTTTATGTGGTATTAATGTGTGTGTGTTTTGCAAACAAAGTGAACTAACTTAATTTTAGTCTATTTACATTCAACATTAGGATAATACACACCAAATAATTAGCAAATGCCTTAATGTATAATGCTGTTCGCATAATAACAAAGAGAAAATCTTAAAGGTAAATTTGCTTTACTTTAAAAAATCGAATTAAGTGTACATCACTAAAACGTAAACTTCACGAGCCAACGCAGAGGTTGATGTCGTTATCTAAAGTGCACAGCTTGAGCTTCATGAACCATTAAGTTAATTCAATACATGCAATTCTCTTTAAACGAGTTTACGCAGAAACAAGAAAAAATATATACGCACACTAAGAATTCTTCACGGGTAGCAAGAAAAAACAACAAACATATAAGTTGTCAAGTAATGAGAGACAGAAATACTATTTTTTACTACTTAAACGGTTAAAGCGAAACTGAATAATAAAAACATTCTTTAGTCGCAGAAATTGTTTTAATCACGGTTTGAAAATTCACGCATCTGATTCTGACATCCCTATTAACCAAGCGAGTTCGCTTACGTTGCTGGTTTATGTCTGGGGGGCCTGGTATAGCGTTAGGTTGTTCGACTCGCAATCTCAGGGTTGTAATTTTGAACCCGCTTACCGAACATGCTCGTCCTTTCAGCCGTTGGGGCGTTATAACGTGATGGTCAATCCTACTACTCGTTGATAAAGAGGTGTAGCCCAAGAGTTGGCGATGGGTAGTGTTGACCAGCTGCTTTCCCTGTAGTTTATCACCTCAAAATGGCTAGTGCAGATAGCCCTCGCGTAGCTTTGCTCAAAATTAGGGATGGCAGGTGCAGATAGCCCTCGCGTAGCTTTGCGCGAAAATCAACAATAAACCTTTTCCAATCGTAAATAATGACGTTAAAATTAGCTGCACAGCTACATGTGAAATTTCAAACCATAATCCATCCACCCATCATCTTCATTTACCACTTTCTAAAAGCGGCTGGGTTATTGGGTTTCTTTTCGGATACTAACATTTTCTGTTGATCCTGCGAGATTTTAAATATCATGAGTAAAATAATTATTTATTATGCAAAATTTACCCAGTTGTGTAACATTCTCAGAAAGGATCCTATATTTTTTTCTTCTACATAAGATGATTAATTATGAAATTTGTCTCCATAATGGTTCTCTGACTTATTTGTAAGTAAAATAAAATATCAGAATCTATGAATATAATGTCGATAAACTGCTAATTAACTACACTCTGAATTTTCATGTTTAAATATATATGAGACCGTCAGACTCCCCCTTCATTTATAGTTTCATAAGGCTCTAGCGTCAGGAGAGATAATTTTAAACATAACGCGTTAATGGGTAGCGATTCGAATGGTTTTTACAGGAAGATATCGATCAGAAAATGACTCATCATCAGGCTTCGCTTTAACTGAACATCTAACGCTGTAGTTTATAGGATAAATGACAACCAAAGTCGTGTAGTAGTTTGCTAATAGCATCTAAAATACTAATCAAATAAGAAAAAATCAGCATTAACTATGTTATGTTTCACATCCCTCTGGTGGATTTATTTACAGACAAAATGGCTCCCTGATAATTCTTCATCTGCCCGCTAGGCGGTTTGAAACTGGTACCGCAACCGACCGGACAACATTTTTGAAATTATACTTTTTGATAACAAATGTTAGGAACGTTAATATATTAACGATACCCCATACAATAATATAGAGATATAGTTGTTGTTGTTTTTTTCGTTCATTTTGTAAGTTGGTGAAAACGGAATTAAAAATTTCTTTATTCGCCTTTTCTCTGTTGTTAGTTCCACAAAAGTTTCCTTTCTTTCAAACCAGGCAAGAATGTTGTCACAAAATATCCAATTCTTTATCTATTACAACGATTTATGCACCTTTATTTTTACATCAAAATGTCGTTTTAGGCAAATTTAACTTTTTTTCGTTTTCTGCCATTTTAACCATTTTCCTAAAACTATTATTCACGTCATCAATTCTTAGATTTAAATATGACAAATAAGAGTATGAAGTTTGATGCTCTAGAAATATCAAGATAACGCTCAGTCAGAGTCAATTTACGTCAGTTAAATTTTAGGGGTCCTTGTATTATAATTTCGGATGCTGCAAACTGTAATCAATATTTAAATATGTGTGCTGTAACTTTTGGCTACAAAACTTCCTCTCTAACTATTCGAAAAAACCTTTAAAACAATGACATTCATATTTAAATTATTTCACGCATTCAATTTCTAGGTATTACTCTTTTATCTTGAAAACATAAGTCATAATTTTCAAGTGCTCTTTCTTTGATAGACCCGGGGACTGCGAGTTGAACATCCAACCACCAGGCCATGCCAGACCGACTGGAATAGAAATGAGCTTTTATTAATGGATGTATATTATTCGGTGTTGTGAGCTCACTTTTCGAACTATGAATATTAGATAACTATAGATGGAATTCTAATAAGAATATATTTAGGGTTAATCGAGTGGAATGAAAGACACACCGTCGTTTACATGCAACATTACGTCCATGATTTTATTGCGATTTTAGTGGTATTTATATAGATCTAGTATAAATTACCCGCGCTCTGTTGAGGGTTCTAAAGCCCCCCCTCATGATTCACAAAATCCCCACTGTACCGATCAAGCTCTCCATTATCTCCAATTGCTTCCATAGCTACCGCAAGTGAGGTCCATACCCATAAACAAACACCGTTAAGGCACCCGTGGTAAGTAACTGAGCAAGTCTGGTCCCGCTAGCTTGTGAGAGTGAGTTTGAACACAGTTTCAAACATGGCACCCCCGGGAACTCTAAGGGTGCAAGGAACAAAAAATTAAATGCTAGATTTGAGTTCAGCGATCCTGAAAACCCAACCCTAGCCACTTATTGTGCTTAGGTGACCTTTCGGGCTCGTTTAGCCCCCCCCCCCCCATTTGCTATACCCTTGGTAGGGGGCTACGTCATAAAAAGAAGGACACCCCAAGTCCGCTTATTAAATTTGGTCGTGATAACTTCAGAACTATGGAAATAGTTCGCTGGTAAACAAATTCACAAAACACGATGTGGATTAATACAACATAAAGGTTCACGTGAGTTCAGGGTTAAGTACTATCATTGGTTTAACGTAGAAGTGACATGTGCTGGCAGGTCCTTCATGTACGTGTGTGCTATAAATGTTTATTTATTGAGTCACGTTAGAGTATTTGTTACAAAGCGGGGAGATCCCCTTTCCCACGTGCCAGGCGTTCATAGTATACTCGGTGCAAGTAGAATCAGGATTTGGTTTCGTTTGTTGTTCTTGGCTTTCAGTGGAAAAGTATACAAGTGATATTTGAATAACCAAAGAGCTTCGATAACAGATTATATCTAATACAAAGAGGAGTAAATTAGGTACCATAAGGGAAGAGCTCCAAAGGGTTAAGTTTCAGATTTTATCTTGCGTTCGCACACTGTGACGGATAGTTTTACACTATATAAACTTAGTCTAATTTTATAGAACTCTGCTCGGAAGAAAAGAAAAACTTCAGTTGATGTGTTTAGAGCTCAAGTTTAAGTAAATGTGCTAAAAACAACTACTATCATCATCATTATATTATGCATATAATCTTTTACTTGTAGTACTCATCGGGGAGTTTTGTTACATATTAAGAAAAAAAAACGATTCTTCCACATTAACAATAACCTGTCTGAAATTTTGATGTTACTCTTGACTCTCAAAATCAAACTAAAAAATAGCAAGAATTGAATATATGTTGTTCGAAAGTAATACTACCACAAATGTACACACTTTGAATTCCACATTGCTTTCAATCGATTTCAGAAGTTCCAGTTTCTGAGACACAATCGAGAAATCACACAAACAACACATGAAATAATAAGCTTACCATGTTTGTAACTCCATCGTGCTTATTATATTCTTTCTCCATCCGAGTGTCACGTTGATTAATCAACACGTCCTTCTGCTGATTGTCTTCTTGCTTCTTATTCACAATAGTTTGAGATGGACTTTGATTTTTCTTCTCCCAAGCGCCAGAAGAATCACAAACCGAGTTTGAAGTAATCTGGTTGTTTTTGGACAGTTTGTAAGATGGGTGCGTTAAATTATTGTCAAAATTATATTCCTCTTTTAACGTTTTGACCTGAGATGATAATATGACATTTTTGGTAGGTGTTACTTTTATTAATTTCGAATCATTCGCTCTTTTAATGAACCTCTTTAGCGAAAACTTACTTTTTTTCATTTTGGTGCACGTGCTATCTTCTGATCCCGTTGAATTCCTTCGTTGCCATTGATTACCGATAGGTTTGGACAAAGCTTGACTGTTGATGAATTCTTTTGAATTCAATTTTCTAGTGTCCGAGTAATTACCCTCTCTTTTTACGCAAGAAAGGGGACTAGAATTATTTCTGTAGTCAGGTATCTGTGTGCATATTTCGACTTCTTGTTTAATGTTCGATTCCCGAGTAGTTGTAATTTCGGAATCAAAACAAATTTCCGGTGTCTTTGGTGGTGGCGGTGCTTTTCTTTTGGTAATATGTTCACTGCGAACTTTTTCGAGTTCAACGGCTAAAGCAGCAAGCTTTTCTTTGCGTTCATTTTTGTGACCAGAATCTAGATTAGAGGAGCTGTCTAAAAAACGAGAATCGCTGTTGTTAAAATCCGACGTATTAGAAACAACATTGTGCATATTTTCTTGTACTCGGATACTAACGTCCTGAGCGGTCGATGTGGTCGTCTTTGCGCTTTCGATAGATTTATTTTTTCCCCAACAAGTATTCTTCACCTTGGAAACTGAAGATAAGATTTCTCTGCAAGTGTTGCTATGTTTATCCACATTTGAATAAACACGAGGTGATGTATCTGTAACAGCTGACAGTGTGCCTTTAACACATTGTTGACCACTCTCGGGGCACTCAGTGTCACTTTTCTTATCTTCAGATATTTTATCTGAAAATAAATCCTTTGACAGTTTTTTTCCGATACCGTGAAGAAAAGACACACGAGGAACTTCTTTAAGACCAATTTGGTCTTCACTCTGTGGAAAATTAAATGACCTATTGTCACTTCTTTCGATCATAACAGCTTCAGTAGAGGGAAAATTAAACGATGAAAAGTCGGTCTTTAGAGATTTTACACTCTCGAGAGAAAACGATGTTTGGTTATAATACTGGGAAGGGTATTCTTTATGGCTAATAGTTGGTAACGACTGTGGTTGCTCCAAATCAAAACTGGAAAGTTCATGAAAGTTACCGTGAGTTGGTAGTGATTCTAAAACATTATCTGATGCGTGTGGTAATTCGTTACTTCTAGTTTCAAGCAGCTGGTCGTTTCTATAAAGGGGGTCGTTGTTTTTATTGGAAATACCAGTCACTGATTTCTCTATTGATTTATCATCTGAGGTGGTAAATGTAATTTCTATTTTATTAAACTGCTCTGTTGACTTAATTTCGTGCCCACTAGACCAAGATGCCTGTTTTATAAAAGGCTTAACCGAAGCCCTAGGAAGTGGATCTCGTCTTCGTTGTGAATGCGAATCAAGTGATGACCTTTGGAATTTTTCAACATGTTGATTTTGGTATGCATTTGAATTAGAGTTCAATAAGGAGCATTTTTCAGTTTTATTCTGTTTGGTTTCGGTGTTATCTTGATAATGAAAAGTGCCCCTCAACGATTCTTGTTTGAAAGAGAGAGGTTCTTGCTGGGAGCTGTTATTGTTCAAAAGGTTTCTTTGAGTTGAATTAAATTCTGTGTTTTCTTTTGTCAGTTTAGTAGTAAGTTTATCCTCTTCAGTTACATCCAAACTTTCCAAGTCAATATCACTGACACACGATTCGAGATCCCACTCATCATCAGAGTCAAATTCATTTCCTCCGTAACCAATAATTTCAATCGGTCCTTCTGCAAAGGAAACCGCAGTCTTCTTTGTTTCTCTCTTCTTCTGATCCTTTAATATTCTTAAGAAAGAAGAGGAAGCTTCAAGATTTTCACCTTTTTTAACAACTACCTCGTTATTAGTAAATTGATGAGATATTTCTTTGTGCAACTCATTTTGAGTGTTTCTCACACCAGGGCCGAATGTTTTTAATTTGAGTTGCGCGATGTTTTGATTTTGAGAATTTTTAGACGTCTCGACGAGTATTCGATCTTTTATATAAGAACTGCTAGATGATTGGTAGGCAAGACATGAATTTGACATATAACTAGTGTTTTTGTTTTCTGAATAGTTCTGTTGATCTAAACAGTGATCAGACACGCTCTTGAAACAGTTAGAACACAAATCTTTCTTCCAAGCATTCTGAACAAATGTTTCGCAGGCGATGGACATATTTTTCCTGTTCCATATGACTCCACACAGCTACAGCATACGTTCACTAAGAAAACAGAAACGAACGAGTATGAAACATTAAGGTACCAACACTTCTTAAATCAAGCAGTTCTATAGTATTATACATATCACCCATAATAGTGTTTCAAAATCACTAAACACAGGTTTACCGAAAAGACACAAAAACACGCATTATAAATTCATGCTGACACATCATGATTTAGCTTTGTTTTATTTCACTTTCGTTTGGTTAAGTGATACTGTGGTCGAATTTTTAAAAATATTTTGGTTTGCAAGAAAGTAACTGACAGCCAAGCTACTAAGAACCAAATATATAGTGGTCCAAATACAAGTAACTGGCGTCATAATCGAACAATGTTAACTGAAAAAATAACGACAAACACAATAGTATATCCAATAGCAATAATGGCACAATACAAAGGTGAGAAACGCATAATATCTTTAACAAAAGAACGAATAGCTCTTTACACACACGATTACCTGCTCGTTCTAAGCACATTTCCATTCTAGCACCATGTTTTATTAGTATTTGCTACAAATTTTAATGAAAACCTTGAACATGATACATTTTCATTCATCTAGTGATTGACCTCTTTCAGTTAGTGAATGCGAACATTGTCAGTGAAAATGTGCAACCAAACAATCTGGTTATATGTTTTGAAACAGCAATAGTGTTAAGAAAGTTAAAAATGTGTACTTTGCACATGTTTAGTTTAACTACTCTAGTTTAAAAGTTTATATCGCATGAAAGATAATATGGTATACAAAGCAATATCATGTATTCAAGTGAGTTCTCCGATGTTATATCGGTAAGTTTATGGACTTACAACGCTGAGTTTGTTTTCCCGCGATGAACACAGCATATAGCCGAAATTAAACAAGTGAAAACTTAAAAGTTTGGTGAATTATATACAACTCAATAATTTTAAAAATCACCCTTGTTTGTTGGTTTGTTATAACAATTATTATATTTCGATATTTTGACGATTTCACCCCCCCCCAAAAAAAAACATGTCTGACAAAAACAATTATAATGTTCAAACTCAATAATAATACCGTCATTGATTTCACCAGTTTCAGTTGCTTAATAGCTTATTTTTCCATTGTTTACCTTTCAATTTTTCATGTTGTCAAAACTTTTCAATAAAATATTATAATATTCTAAGGAGCGTTTCACAATTTCATGATTATTGTGGTTTTGCTCGAGTAACTCTGATTTATTTGGGTGAACTTGACTCTGAAAGAGGTTTCTTACATCGATTTCGGTTCACCCATGATAATATTCACATTTACAAATCGATAGAGAATTTAGAAAGCTCTATAATAATTATGTTCGTTTTGTTTTAGAATTTTGACGCAAAGCTACAGAATAGCCATTCTCTAATCTTAAACCCCCCAGTGGCACAGCGGTGTCTGCGGATTTATAACGCTAGAAACCGGGTTTCGATACCCGTGGTGGGCACAGCACAGCTAGCCCATGTGTAACTTTGTGCTTAACTTCAAACAAACAAACAAACTAACTCTTAAATTGACAATGACTTCTCCAAGTCTATCCCCTTGGGTATAGTTATTCTAGATACCAGAGCAGTGCTTCCTGAACTTTTTCAGATCGCGGCACACTTATGACGTCCCAAACTTTTTGTGGCACATGTAAATAAGTCCGTATGGCAGGCCTAGTGGCACCCCCACCACAACTAAAACAGGCAGCAATTACTATTATACCGTGTATTAAGGAGAAAATAAATCAAATTTGAAAAAAAAATTAAGTTGATGATACATTATTAAATAAAAATTACTCAATAATTGCAAAAATTCCGCGGCACACTCGTTTGGGAAGCACTGTATTAGAGAGTCCACAGCACTCACCGCTAAGTATTGGGCTACTCTTACCTGACTGAATAGTGAAATTTGAGGTACTTTTCCGTTATACTCCCGCAAATTTTAATTAGTTAATATATTTATATATGGATAAATATATGAAAATATACATTTAATTCATATAGTAAACGTCTGTAATAAATTTCTAAAAATATATTAGTAAGTAATGTATCCATATAATAAACACCATTTGCGGGGGTTATAACGGAAAAGTACCAAATCTGGCCGTCACTCTTATATGTCACTCACGGCTCCAAGGTGCTTGAAAACATGACACGAACCTCCGGATTCACAGTCCGAGCGAGCTAATCAATAGACCACGCCGGCCTCCGAAGGTATAACAATAAACACCCATACAAGATTCGTTGGTCATTGTATTTCGAGATATCGACATTACGAATAATATATGTAACAATAACAATAGTACAAGTATTTGGGAAATACAACAAAGACCATATCCTCTTCACAGACAACCTGTATTAAGATATTATAAATGTAGAGAAAATAAAAACAATTGTTTTAATTGGCAAAAAAAGGCGTCTTTAACCTATTATGTATGTCCTAATATTTCTAGTCAAACATAAAAATTTTTAACCCCGACAAGACAATGTATATATTTATGTCGGATATTTGGTGGCTGCGGTTGTTTTTCCCTTTTTGTTTCTCTATATAAAATTACATTTAATTATATATATATATATATATATATAT
>NW_013666913.1:268553-281341 GCF_000517525.1 Limulus polyphemus
CTATTATTATATATATATATATATATATATATAAACGGCTTATAAACTATTGCTAACATTGATTATTTATAGGCGATTAAATCAAAACTGTAAAACAATAATGAATTAAATATCGCTATACCTTTATCGATCCTGGTTGTCAACTTTATCCGTTATGACGATAAGTTGACAACCAGAACAGATTTTTGTTGAAGTAAATGGCTGAGTGTGAAATGAACTAGTGTGTCGAGCCAAAGCAGCCTGAATTCCATCAATACTTTTCATTCGACCACTGAACACCAGTAGAAGTCTTTCAATCTGTCTTGCGCGGAAACGTTTTCACTGCTTGCTTATAAGTATGCGGGTATCTGGAAGAATGAGTTTGGCGCTTTCCATGGCAAGATAAAGGTATTGTTGAGCTACAGGTTAACATAAGGTGGTTAACAGAATTTTGCTTCTTTCAAACCCCGTTTAAATCTGACTGCTTCGTGCTATCACTTTTTTCTGGAAATTATATTTACAAACACTGACCAAAAACGTCAAGCATTATTATTATTATTATCATATCGAAAGCTAGTTATATTTGCTGCGTATTTATAGGTTCAATAAAAAACTAACAATTTACGTTTTTCACAGACATCGCTCTCGTTGTTAACTCTGATCCAATCACCTAGATTTTCACACACACACACACAAAACATGAACTATGCTTAACAGAGTCCTCGAATACCTAGTATTTGTTTTGATCAATTTCTGACCAAGATAAAACGATTGAATGACGGAAGAACGAACTACGAGAAACTTGTTTCCGGTACCCGAGAACGGATAACTCATAGGGGCAATATTATTTTATGGGGGAAGAATGCACTTTGGGAATTTTCCACCTTTGGCTTAGAAAAACAATACATTTAATGAAGGCAGTCTTTTCGTGCTAGTGTACCTGGCTTTCATATGTTACATGTGCTGTTCTAAGCTATGTTTTTTTATGTTATAATTTAGTTCTTTGCTAATTGGAGCTGCTAAAATGTTCATAGCTTAGATTTAAAAAGTTTACAAAAGTAGTCCTAGAATGTTCGTGAGTGTTAATAATCGAGAGACTTCACAAAATATCTAGAAACAAGGATTCATTATAAATACGAGAGTCAGTGAAGCATTGAGTCAATTTGAGTTCGTTCAGTGATTGAGAAGTTAGTTACGTATTCAGATCAGTGTTAGTTATCGCGTATATTCAGTTAGTCAATCGACTAGCCGTCAAGTTGTACAAGTATATATGGATTTGTACGTTACTCGTAGTGCCATTAGCGAGTAAATTTATGTTGAAACTGAAAACATTATTTGTTAAATAGGGCCTACAACTGTACAAAAGTGATAGTGATATGAAGCAAACGTTAAAGAAGAAATGAACTAATTAATTATCGTTACGTGGACTTCGCATTATTTTCACCAAATAATTTAAAAAACCCGCCCAACGAAAGAATTCGTTAGAACAGTATGAAACCAAACTAAATTCATGGTTCTTTACCGAGTCCATTTTCCATTTTATCGATTGTCCTATGGGTATGTGATAGAAATGAACACAGTTTTCATAATCTTATACTGTTCGAAACGTTACAAACATAAGCTAAAGATACCATTACTTAGGGTTGCTTTCGTTGTTATATAAATATATATTTGTGATTCAATGTTTTCCAAGTTTGCCGAATTAAGTTAGAGAAGATGTCCATTATTATAATTATTATTAGTTTTTGCTTGCCGAATTACTGGTCAAAAGGTAGAGAAATACACGGTATGTAATAAGCAGCTTTCACTGCAACATCCAATAAAACATTTCAAATAACCTGAATGACCCAGTCAAAAGATAATGTGATAATCTCAAGAAGCTTCTGCTTCTGGAATATTCGAAACGATACTTAAATAAACAATATCGATTTCCAATTACATGTTTCAATAAAGTGAAGGTTTGCACACCAGGGTTTCCCAAACCTTTCCGAGTTGTCGACCCCTTGATGAACTCATAAAACTGTCATTGACCCCTAAATTAATATTTTTAAAATGTATAAAATAAAACAAGTAATTATATTCAAATATATTTTTTGAATTTGTTTTTTGTTTTTTATTACTGTGTGAATGTATACACTGTGGAAGATTCGAGAAAAGAAACGAATGTCATTCGCTTGCTGTTGCTAATAGGCTTAGGGCGGTTAGTTGCATAGGCCAACCTTAGCTTAGGAGCCATTTTCGACCCCCCTATCAACCCCTAGATCTTTATTTACCCCTGTAAAATTTCATCGACCACCTTGGGAAACCCTGGTGTACACTAATTGACAAAAAAATACTACTTCTAACACATTTGACGGCTTAACATGTATATTTACCATATCTGAGTAATAGTGATTTAATAATTTTTTTTAGGAAAAACGTAAAACTAATTACTTATAACGACAAACGGCGGAAAACAACTCGCGGTGCAGTAATAGCTTTTTTTAAAAAAAAAAAAACTCGTATAAACTGAAGCCCTAAGTATTCTTAGGTCGTTAAGCGTTGCTCGAGCTCGTAAGTTGCAGCTATCGTACAGAGAAAGGTAGTACTTACTTCCGTCGCCCAAAACTAAACCTATTTCTATTTCTTACAGGAATGATAGTATAATTAGTGGATGTTCCCTTATACATCCGTCGCCCAAAACTAAATCTATTTCTATTTTTTACAGGAATGATAGTATAATTAGTGGATGTTCCCTTTACACGCAAGATTTAACGCAATATTTGTTTCTCCCCCACAACACGTCTAAGTAAGCATGTCCAAGGTGCATACAAGATTTATGTCCCTTTGCTCAGTATCTCTAATATATACATGTCCACATTATATGCGAAGGTCATGAAATGTTTGTTTCTTCGGTATTGCTAAAATAATCCCACAGGTTCTCGTGTCATGCGCTGAGAGAATAAATATCGCATTTAACGTCTGCTGATAAAACAAAAACCTAACAGGATTTTCAGTACATGCCAGTGGTACATTTTAATAGATTAGTCAGCACGATACTCAAAAGCTCCCACACCATGTAAACGCGAATCTAAACTACAAGTTCACCATAAAGAAAGTTTTACATCCAAGCCTCACGTTCATCAGGAAGAAACCATTAGAACTGGTCGCTCACCCCGACATCCTCGTCTTTGTGTGTCAGGCGACAATGTCCTGGTTGAATGCGACTGTCAGATCACTGCGTGTTTAAACCTGATAGTCAGTAATTACACATCCGTCCTATGCAGCCGTTTCCGTTAGGATGCAATTCTATGTATAGTATTGTCACAATCGTTCAACCGTGGATGCCATATTTACTGTGAACTCGACTAGTTAGCTGGGAGAAAAGGAAAAAATATATAATAAAAATTCTTCAGAGAAATGTTTACGGTTCCATGAAAAACTATCAGTTTAGCGAAGAAAATGCAAAGAGACAACAATGAAATAGTAATATTATTATAACGTAGTATTTAACTTTAAATGTTTTAAGTGAAACTACCTTGCTAGCTAGAAAAGGTCCACAAGTCTTCTTTCACTCGTCGGCTTTTTCAGTTTAGATGTGATTTTACAAATTTTCATTATATTCGAAACTCAACACTAATTTTAACTTCCAATATAATAATGATAGAACTGAAAGCAAAAGAAGTCCTTGTTAACAGAATGTTATAAAAATGTAACATAACTTCACATAACAATTAGTCTATTGAGGCGACATTTTGATGAATGAGCGCTGATAATGTTGTCTCGGTGTTTTCCAACCTGTGTTACGAGAAACTTTGATAAACATTTAAAATAAAATAAATCCTACGCCTCATGGTTAGAAGGCAGTCTCGGTGAGTTACCAACATATTCCAATATAGCCGGCACTCAAATTTCGCATGCTGTTGTTTGTTTTGATTTTCGCGCAAAGCTATACGGAGGCTATCTGCCCCAGCCGTCCCTAATTTAGCAGTGAAAGCCTAGAAGGAAGGCAGCTAGTCATCATCACCCATCGCCAACTGTTGGGCTAATCTTTTACCAACGAATAGTGGGATTGGCCAACTCATTATAACGCCCCCACGGCTGAAAGAGCGAGCATGTTTGGTGGGACGGGGATTCAAACCTGCGACCCGCAGATTGCGAGTCGAACTACCTAACCACCTGGCCATGCCATGCCAACACGTGCTATTTTTACTAAACTAACTACGCGTGGCAGGGGTACGCCCCTGGGTCGAAGGTCCAACAAGGGATACGTGGCATAGAAAGGTTGAGAACACTTGGTTATCTGCTATATTTTAATACGACCATCTGCAGTTCCTTTCAAAGATTTTGGTTTATGGCACATAAGTTGTGATTTATTTTCGGAACAAAAAAACATTGTAAACAAGTGTTAAAAAGACTCACTGTCCGTCAAAATGGAATGCTAGAATTAATTCGTAAAATAATGCTTTCTGATGAGACTGAAATTTAAAAATAAAAGAAGTTTGTGTGTCACAAACAGAAATTGTTGAAAATTCAGCTGTCCATAACTTTGAACTAATAGATTAGAGGAAAGGCGGCTACTCAACAGTAGGACCCATCACCAACTCTTGGGCTACTCTATTTGAATAATGAGATTTGAACGTCATTCTCAAAACGCACCACGGCAACGAGGCACGAACCATTTACTCTCCGATTCACAGTCGGGCACACTAACCATTAGATCACGCCCGGTTTCCAGACTTCTCGTGAACGAATATTTACAAGACCCACATCGGGAACACTAATTTATATTTTTACCACAGCAAAATCTAATATTATTAATGATGTAGTTATGAGGACTCAAGTTATTTTGCACAGTGAGTAAGTGACTTGTCATCATACGGCTACATTCATAGTAAAAAAAGCTTTTAACACCTTTGATGCTTTTTACGGGCAGTTTCGGTTTGTGTTTTACTCGCTTTTTAGTGCACGCTCCTGAAGAAGCTGTAAAACGAAACGTTGAGTGTCTAATTAAATAAAAACAAGATTTTGGTGTTATAAGGTCGTTTACTTGTAGCATTAAACGTTTGAAGTTTTGAATTGTCAACACTGCTAGTGCTATTTAAAGGTTTAAAACAGTTCTTTAGTTGATCTAGAGGAAAACTTAGTTTATTTGAAGATATGGAAAACAAACATTGTCAATGGTTTTTCAATCTTGAAAAATATTCTCCGTCATTTATTTACCTTATATTTTATTTTATGTAATTAGAATATTTTTTCAGAAGTGTTAAAATTCTATAATTAGTCATTATATATAAATATAATTAATAGTTGTTTTACAATGTTAATTCAATGACGAAACATCCCTGCTGGAACTTGTAGTATGATCACAATATCGCTATAATATCACAGTGTCTATAATTTTGACTCTGTATCTTCAGTTCATATGACATCTTACTGAACACTTTTGTTTAAAATTATAGCAACAAAAATGTATAAAAAAAAGTAAGCCTACTTACCGGAACTACAAGAATAAATAAATGTTGGCAACTATACCACGAAAAGAAACATTTCACATCCTTGCCTAAAACGGAAACAACACACTCACAGATAAATGGTTTAGTCCTAGCTCAGATGCTTATGACAAAGTCATGATAGAACAGCTGTCTGAACTCGCTCGTTGCGCACCCTTGCGATTGGTTACACCCATTTGTTAATAACTATAAAACAGCCCTCCACATATCTACCCTCATAATTACTTTATGTCTGTAGTCTATTTGCAGACGGGATTGAATGGAATGTTTTGTTTCGATCGTAATTTGCTTTCAAAACTTATTATTCCAGGAAGTTCTAGTTAATGACAATGGATCACTCCCCTCCCCCTTATAAGAGTCCGGGTCTAACGTTAATCTGAAAGAATGATGCGTGAATTTATGGTAAAAAAAAAAACAAAATTGAAGCTAAAAAAATCAATAATTTGGTAACAGATTTGTATTATTTATTACAAATAAAATAAAACTTTAATGGATTTGTCAGGGTTATCTTATGTTAAATCATTTTGAATACGGTATCTGACAGGAAATTTATTTTTTGTTCAAACGAATTACATATTTCATAAAACTGTTTATCGTAAGAAAATGCTGTACTTTATAAGTGACTGTCCGACTTCTATAAAGATTTTTTGTTTGTTTGTTATTAAACACAAAGCTACACAATGGGTTATCTGTGCTGTGCTCACAACGGGTATTAAAACTCGGTTTTTAGCGTTATAAGCCTCCAGAGTTATCGCTGAGCCACTAGGAAACTTTTTTTTAGAAAGAATATTTCAATTCTTAAAATTATAGTTAAAGTACTTCAAAAAAACATACCTAAAATTTGTTAATCTATAAGTGCAAGTGTTTTGAAATATTTGCTTGAAAGAAGAACGCAGAAAATAACTGCAACGTTTCTTAGAAATGGAAATGAACAAATGGCACGTACACGTAAGCGAAGTTCATAGTCCTGGTAACATTTGTTACAGCGTGAGATGGTACACATGGTACGTGTAAAGCAACAGGTGGTGAAACATCCACAAAAAAAAAGCGTGTAAGCTTGTCTTAAAACTGAGAGAAGTCCTCGCGGTTCATGCAGGTGTTACGTTCACAATCTGTGCGATGAGAACATTTTAGTGTATGAATATTGCTTGATAGTTTATTCACTGTTAAAGAAAACCAATAACTAAAAATGTTTCAAAAGGAAACCGAAGAACAGTGATAGCATCTATCGTTACTTCTGCTGTTACAAGGCCTACGACTTTCAAAGGGATAGGGTTATGGTGTGCTACACACAAGCTTGTATACAATTCTGTGACACTTGGGGACACTGGTATCGTGCTATTTTTTTGGTTGCTTGGAGTTAAGTTCAAAGATACACAATGGGGTGTCTGTGCTGTGTCCACCGCGAGTATCGAAACCAAGGTTTAGCGTTATAAACCCTTAAACTCACCATTTGGGTATACAAGATCGTTTCTTTTTTCTTTGTGACTTTAATTCTCTGAAATGGTTTGGGGTCGGCCGGTATTTTTTTTTTTTTTTTTAATATTACAACCTAAATTCGAACTAATTGGGATGGGTCGATATTTTGTAAACCGAGAATTTTTACATTTGGGTTGCTGGACCAGTTGGCAACCATATAGGACGAGTATATTCGGCGACGGGGATTCGTACTCGCGACCCTCAGATAGTAAGTGGAGTACCCTAACCACCAGGTACCAAAATATAGAGTTAGCAGCTGATTATTCAATCTTCGCGACCATAAAAAAATAATCCTAGTTTCTGAAATAACATAGTAAACGATTTGTTACGGAAATAAACAACATTTACATTAGCCTTGTTATAATTTCTAACGAAGCTATACGTGATCGTGAAAGCCAGTCATCGATAGTCTTTCTATGCACGAATGAACAAGATTGTTTGTCTTGAGAGTTTACACGAAGTTACATAATTGGTATCAAGAACAGATCGGGGATTAATTTTGATTCAGCCACCTTACTAGTTTAGCCGGAAATTAGTTATTTTACATATTAGTCACTGCAAATTAGCAAGATAGAAATTCGAAACATGTGGTCGGTAAGTGAAGTCAACAGATCTGGGACAAATTAACAAGACTTAACATGTTCAAATAAGAATTATATTTTTTATTGTGATTAATTTAGGCGTCAGGGCAAAGATCCAAGTTCATACTATCAGTAGTATCAGTTTAAAACTGCTATTGAAGAAGTGGATGTTCTCATTTCAACCACGAATATTAATTTTGTGGAAGATAGTGAAATAAGTAGATGTAAGCTTAGATACAATGATAACTATAAATAAGAACCCTCATGCGAAAGTAGAGTATATAATAGTATGTCAACCATACTATATACCTGCTAAACTCAGTGCCGACGAGGCTTTTCGACCAATAACAGGACTATTCAGGCCGGTTGCAGTACGACAAATACAGCAGTGGTTTTAGAAGTCATTTATAACAAGTAATAATAATAATAACTTTAAGCTTTAACTTTAATAATAATAACCATAAGCTTGTAAGATTGACTCAGTACTTACTGGCTACTATGTAGGGATTTTTGTATGGTTTTGTGTATTCAACCCTACCCTGTTTCTGTACTTTTTGGCATTGCCATCCCTACATCATACTTAATTTTTGCATATTTTTATTAGTTGTTTCCCCCTTTTTTAAAAACAATTTCATTGAAGTAGGTTGATAAGTGAACATAAATTTTATTTTTATAATTCAATGGTAATATATATTGTTAATATCATATCAATTTCTCTAATTGTGGATTACACTGGGGATAAGTGAAGCTGAAATGATTCCTCCAGGACGGTACAAGTACCCCGGGGTGCTGGAACAACGTTAAGGGGATATTTACAGAACCCACGCCTCCCAACTTAATGCCTAACTTGCTGCATGTACATACAATTGACTCCACCACATGCTAGGATCATTTTGATTAATAAAAAGGGCATCATACATCTCCCAGGCCATGAAGTATGATACAACATATACACACACAGCTACCACGCTCGGTCCCACTGTAAATTTGAAAAAAATAGATTGCTATATAATGTATTGTTTTGATAATTAAAGAACTGGTGTTTTTAAACTCAGACATCAATATCATGTACACAGATCTGTCAGTTGCATAAATATTTTATCTCCTTAATATCTTGAATATAAATTCAGATTATTATTTATTTATTTATCTTTACTGAAATTGTTTTGGCAGATATCATGTTTGTGCAATATAGTCACAAACGGTCGTTATATAATAACAATTTGTACTGCCATCTAGCGATCAGAAATGAAGCTGTTATTTATGTAACATGTAAATAATACATGCATATATAAACTGAACTCTCTGCTAAGTAGTAGTTTTCCTATTTATTATTTCCCCACAAAAATACATGTTGTAAAAGAACAGAATAATATTACAGTTAAACAAGCTGGGAAACATTCGATAACGAGAAATTGGTGCTCAAATAAGGCTATTGCCCAACTTTATCAGTTATTTGTAAGCATCATAGAGCAACAGATTGAACACGGCGGTAATTTTGTTCTCGGCCCATCCCTACATACCGTGCTTAGTGATAGCTTGTTCCCAAGTGCTCTTAAAATGATTTTCTGTCGTACTAAAGCCACTGCAAAAACTTTAAAACACTCGATAATAGCAATTAGAGCTCAACTAAGGCTATAACTCAACTTTAGCCGTTATATGTAAACATCATAGAGTAATAGATTGAATGCAGCAGTCATGTTTTTCTTGGCTCATCCCTACATACTAAGCATTACTGTGCTTAGGTCACTAAGCAAACTGCTTGAAAACAACTGTTATGGTGTGAACTAGATGTGTTTGTGTCTTTGACATTTTAGTGATGCAAAAATGCGAACACGATTTTCTGATAATATAAAATTTCTCCGATAAGTTCGACAATAATATTTTCTTTTTTAAAGTTTAGTTGCGTTCTAGTAACTATTGTCTTCCGCTTAGCCCTTGTTTTCACATGCATAACTTCCAAGTTCTAGCGAACTTCATGTTTTCGTTTATTTAATCTCCTCCTCTCACCACTGGTTTTCTATTTTAAAAGTTCTCGAGTGGTGTTTACAGATTATTTCCAATCTTATTGTGATTACTTAAATAATGTTTCATTATTTTCTATATCTCTGTGGGTCAGGGGTAAGTTTACGGACTTATAACGCTAAAATCCTGGTTTCAGTCCCTGCGGGTGTACAGAACGGAGATTAGCCTATTATGTAGTTGTGTGCTTAAAACAACAACAACAATCTTAGCTTCCGAAGCAACTTTGTCTTGTTCGCTGGTTTCGGCTTCTTCGGTCAGTCCAGACTTTCCATCCAAATTTCTCGATTCATTTCTCGTTTAATTTAACTCAATCCTGGTTTTATCACGTTTATCTTCTCAAGTAGAAACTATATATATAAAGTCCATCGGCCAGTCACGATTTTTAATAAATTCAAGCAAATAATCTGGGTGTTCCCCATAAAGCTTTCACCCAGTAATCCTTTAAAACTTGATTTGAACTGAGTTTTTAATTATTTTAAATTAATTTTTACTAAGTACTACTTTAAATTATAGTTACCAATTTTTACATCTTATTTTAATAATTTTAGTTTCCACAAGTAACCCGAATTGTATATTATTAAATAAAAACAAAGAAAACTTCCTTTATTTTATTGCGTACTAATAAGATCCAGTTACTGCACAGAAGTTTTGCGAACTCTTCCAATCGACGTTAATATGATGTCTCGAAGGTAAATCATTACGCTTGACTGCATAAGGAATTGTATATTATTAAGCCTATAACCTCACAGCACCGCCATGTCCCTAATTCATACAGTCATTAGTAAAGTCAGCCCCCATAGAGTTAATCATTTTATTTATAAGAGTTGGTTTAACATAAGAAGCTAGTTATAAGAATGAAGTTCATAAACCTAAAAATTAGAATGTATGTTGTTGGTTTTTTCCACTAAGTGCCAGGACCTGGCGTCGAGAAGTTTATATCTGGCAGAGACTTTATCCTATGATAACAACTGTTTTGTTTAGAAGTTGAGTCAAACACTACACAATGGAACCGATAACGTTGGCAAAGTCAAATAAATAAATGCAGCTACAACATAGTAAGACGCGATTTTACCAAGAAATGATTAATATCTCAGCATTGTAAACAAGTAACCATTAGAGAGTGTCTTTTTAAGATACTACACGAGACAAAAAAGATGGTGGGGATTCCAATGAAAGTTATACAGAGTTCCATAGCGAAACACGCATAAAACAGAAAGTATTTTCTCAAACATATATTTAACATCATTATAAGTGGTAATCGACTTCTGACCAATATATTGATTTTACTAGAAGAAAAATACAGTGCATCAGTACGTTAGATGGTGATGAAAATTCCCACTATGCCTCTATTACGACGGGAGTTAAACCTCCCGTTCATTTTTTTGATTCCTTACAATGTTGAATCATAACTAGAAGGAACACGGTCAACTTCACCAAAGGCCCGGCATGGCCAGGTGGATAAGGCGCTCGACTCGCAATCTGAGGGTCGTGGGTTCGAATCCCCGTCCCACCAATCATGCTCGCCCTTTCAGCCGTGGGGGCGTTATATAGTGACGGTCAATCCCACTATTCGTTGGTAAAAGAGTAGCCCAGGAGTTGGCGGTGGGTGGTGATGACTAGCTGCCTTCCCTCTAGTCTTGCACTGTTAAATTAGGGACGGCTAGCGCAGATAGCCTTCGTGTAGCTTTGCGCGAAATTCAAAAACAAACAAACAAACATTAAGTACAAAATATCACAAAGTACCCTGTGGGGGGTACTTACAAACTAATCTTGAGTTTGCAGTTTTATTTTTATTGTAATTTCTGACATACCACCAGTAACATATATCCTACATTAAATATAATAAAACCATCTAGCACCAAATAATGTTAGCAATCCATCTTTAGTAAACCGGATCATAGATTAGTTTCAGTACAACTTTTGTAAACAGAACCATAGTTTACACGTATCAGTATTCTCGAAACAAGCAGCATACGTGAAAGATGCCACACTTAGTCATATGTGGTAAGCGAGAACACGTGCATCGCATGATTTTCCTAAAAAAAAACCTCTCTTCCCCCAATTGCTTTAAATATAAACTAGGTAAAGCTGGTAGACGAAGATTCTGTCTCACACTTGAAGTGTTAAAGAACTAAACAAAACTAACCAACAGATTAAGTTTACAGATGGTTCTACGCCAACTAATTAACAATTTACTTCGAAATTGTTCAGAAATCCATTGATTATAAATAAAAGACTGAAAACTTTCAGAGAAACATGACGTTTCTTACTCCGAGATATCTAACAGTAGATGTCAATTCGGCGAACTTAACACTTCATGCTCAAATCACTAATTCTGTTTGTTACTCGAAGCAAGACTACTCTTTTAAAATCAAACTTCTGTATCGTCTGTCTAGCTAGCCTGAATGAGGACACGTGACGCAAGCACCTGTAAACGCCTGGAGCAGTGGCTGCTGTAATGAATCACATACAATCACTAGTGTACGAAACTTACCGAACAGAATTAATAACTCGAATGTGAATTTTATTCCCTTAAAAAAAGAAAAGAAGTATAAGCAAGTATAAACTTTAAATAATCGTTTACACTTCAGTGAACTGTGGCTAATATCACGAAATGTATTCATATATTTCTATGACGATTGAAGGTCACATTAAGTGCGTTAGACTATAAAGATACTAATCAAAAGATATTTTAAACTTTGGCGTGTTTTGAACTTTTTTTTTGTTCGTCCAAGCTTAAAATTAATTAAAGTTTGTATACGAAATAAAGTAAATTAAAAAAAAAAATGTGTACAAGTTTATCGTGTTTGTTATACATTCCCGTTGAATAATTATGGCTTTCATCGAAAAACGTAAAAACAAAATAGATTACTAATGTAAAATTACTAAAGTTCATTATTTTTACGCTACAGGAAGTCTGCAGCTGATAGAATAATTGTGTTTGTTTTATGCTAATATACCCCAGGACACATGACAAATTCCGGCTCTCGATTTTAATAGATTTGAACAAGAAAGGAACATTTGTAACAAAATGTCGCCCCCTCCCCAAGTAGTTAATTTGGTGTTAATTTGTTTTCCCCCAGTGACACAGCGGCATGTCTGCGGACTTACAACGCTAGAAACCGGGTTTCGATACCCGTGGGTGGTAGAGCACAGGTAGCCCACTGTGTTGCTTTGTGTTTAACTTCAAACAAACAAACGAAAAGTAAAAAAAAAAAAGAAAGAAAATTAA
>NW_013666913.1:282306-285755 GCF_000517525.1 Limulus polyphemus
ACCCGTGGTGGGCAGAGCACAGGTAGCCCACTGTGTTGCTTTGTGTTTAACTTCAAACAAACAAACGAAAAGTAAAAAAAAAAAGAAAGAAAATTAAAAGAACAATTTTTAAAAAATCATTGTACTTTAGAACAATGCGTAAATTAATATTTCCAGAAAAAAAATTATACAAAGTATAACTACAAAAAGGGCAGGGCATAATGTAACTTTGAAGATTGTATTTCTACCCAAGTAATTTAAATTAATCTTTATTAAACAGGATACAAATTGAACGACTGAAGGATCATCTAGTAGCTAAGTTTAGATATGAATGATAATGGCGACTGAAGAAAAGTTAGGAGGTTACCGTTACGATGTTTTCTTTTTTGTAGGATTTTGCACAAAGCTACACGAGGGCTATCTTCGCTAACCGTCCCTAGTTTTGAAGTTACAAACTAGTGGGTAAGCAGTTAGTCAACCGCACTCACCGACAACTCTTGGACCACTCCTGTCAGACCGAATAGTGGGATTTGGCCGCCACTCTTTTTACGCATCCATGTCCTAAAGTACAGGGTGCATTTTTTTTTTCTGGCGATAACGGGACACGAGCCATTGAACCTCAGCTTTAAAACCTGACCCTCTAACCACTGGGCCGTGCCTAGCCCACAGTGGTTGATGTGTAACGGGTATGTAGAAAAATCAATATCAGTGTGATTTAAATGCATTGCTTACTAGGTTTTGAACATAATAATAATTTCATGTTTAGGTGTTTTATATCAACGTGATTTAAATGCATTGTTTACTAGGTTTTGAACATAATAATTTTATGTTTTTAGGTGTTTTATATAAACGTGATTTAAATGCATTTTTACTAGGTTTTTGAACATAATAATAATTTTATGTTTTTAGGTGTTTTATATCAATGTGATTTAAATGCATTGTTTACTAGGTTTTTGAACATAATAATAATTTTATGTTTTTAGGTCTTTTATATCAATGTGATTTAAATGCATTGTTTACTAGGGTTTTGAACATAATAATATTTTTATGTTTTTAGGTGTTTTATACTGTACTTAAGCTATTTTGTAAGTTACTATGCGTATTTTAAATTTTTGTTCTAGAATATTTTTATCTTTTTCTGCTGACTGAGGTCACTATGATACTCTCCAAAAGGAGAACATTAGTAATATGTAGGCATTCATTAAAAATAGACTTCTGGGAGCCACAAATGTATTTTTAAATGTACATGTCTGTCATTATAACAGTTTTATTTTACATTATTCCCTATTACTACCTATGTCATACGTCTTATAAGAAATTGAATATTATAATATTTTTAAATACACGAGTTAAAAAGAAGAATAACGAATTATAAATGATTGCGTGTTAACGTAATTTCGTTGATATAAAATAAAGAGTTAAATTTCTGAATTAACTACTCGATATTAGAGTATAGTACTATAACAAATAGTTAATTTAATTGTATAATTCTGAATTCAATATCTAACATCAATGAATTGCTCCGAAATGTTATAAAATATTGATTTTTTGATACAGACCTCAGTTTTAATAATTATAATTCTGTGAGTTGATATATAATTAACAATCAGGATTTAAATTACTGCTAATACGGTCCATGCAGGATAATGCATGTGGGACATCACAATTTGAATTATGAGTGTAATTTCGACGGGAATAACCTAAATAGTGTCATGGAAGAAATGGATCTTAGTGTTCTGGCTGATAGTCCAAGCAATGTGCTGTTGCTAATAGGATTATAGGTTGAATCTACAGAAATATTTAATACAAGTTGGTAAAGATCATAATGCTACTGTATAGGTCATTGGTTAGGCCATATTTAGAGTATTATCTTCAGTCTTGGTCTCCTTGTTTTAGAAATAATATTGAATTGTCAGTAAGGATTCAGAGATAAACCTTGTTGTCCCTAAACATTATATTATATTATAATGTTTGCTATATCATCAAACGACGATGTAGGTGTTTCTAGAGCCCAATGACACCATTCATACTGAAATAGACAGCATATATCGGTGTCCGAAAAGTCTGTAACCATACGTGATTTGCAGCTTTTCTTAATTTCAGATACGTGACTTATTATGGTGCTGTCAAAGTATGAGAAGGTCGAGTTAACCCTGCTGTTAATCCAAACTTGTTTTGAATTATAAGGACAACAAATGGAACACATTCTGTAAAATTCGTTGAACTTTAAGTGCATATGCTTTCCTCAAAATAATGAATACACTGCTCTCACAGAATATACTGTTTTCCTATTACCATTAAAATTGGCTTTTAAAATTCTTTAGCAACTTAATAATCCAAAAATAAACACGCACATTGTAGTATATATTCTATTATTATTGTTATTCTTATTATTCTATTATTCTTTACCCTCGTTATTAGAAAACACATGATTATAACTATTTTTAAATGGCTGACTAAAATGATGAATTACAAGAAGAAACATTTTTTTGGGGGAAGCAAACACTCAATTTTCGTGATAAACAGTTTGGACTGTGAAGCTTCGAGAATTTCAAACCTATGAACCGTTGTGGTGTATTAGAATTTAGATAACGGTCTGCCTTTTGAAGCCTCAAGATTTTCAAATCTATGAGCCGTTGTGGTGTATTAGAATTTAGATAACGGTCTGCCTCGTGAAGTCTCGAGATTTTCAAACCTATGAACCGTTGTGGCGTATTAGAACTTAGATAACGGTCTACCTTTTGAAGCCTCAAGATTTTCAAATCTATAAACCGTTGTGGTGTATTAGAATTTAGATAACGGTCTACATTTTGAAGCCTCAAGATTTTCAAATCTATGAACCGTTGTGGTGTATTAGAATTTAGATAACGGTCTGCCTCGTGAAGTCTCGGGATTTTCAAACCTATGAACCGTTGTGGTGTATTATAATTTAGATAACGGTCTGCCTTGTGAAGTCTCGAGCATTTCAAACCTATGAACCGTTGTGGTGTACAGGGCTGGATTAATGAACAATCTAACCAAGCTATATCTTGCTCCTCCCCCAATATAGCCCCCCTCCAAAAGAGTCAGCAAACATTTTTCTAGTAGTCAACGACTATGATTGCTGTTCATAATTCATAATTTCAATTTTCTGATCATTTCAAGTAGAAATCAGTTTTAAGTTACCAACTATAAATACGCAGATCAGACGCGCAGCCATTAGGCTTATGACGTCTAGCTGCATTTCGTGAAAAGCTTATTCAGCTAATTTAGCTCTTATAGATCAAATGGCCTTTCAAATGTTCATGGACCCCTTATGGAAATACAATTAAAATCATTTTTTTAAAGTTTGATGTAATATAATTTTAAATTTTGTTACAATATAGAGCTGCTTTTTTGTAATATATATATATATATATATATTAGTATATATATTGTGTATGACTAATGTATATATATATATATATTATATATTTATATTAGTACTATAT
>NW_013666913.1:285800-288086 GCF_000517525.1 Limulus polyphemus
ACAATATTTTGTATTATTGTTGTACCTTTTCTGTTTATCTAATTTGAAATATTCAGAATGCAAGTACAATTTGTACTATGTGTATATATATATATATATATATATATGTACCTATATATAGGAGCCCTTGCTCTATCTTAGCCTCTCATCCCCACCCCGAAAACTTACTCCGGCCCTTGTAATGTATTAGAATTAAGACAGCGGTTTGCACTGCCAAGCCCTCACATTTTCAAACCTATGCACGTTTTGTTGTGATATAATTTAGATAGTGATCTGAACTGTGAAGCCTCGAGATTTTCAAAGTTATGCGCCGTTGCGGTGTTTTACAGTGGAAGAAGGCAATGCATTTGAAACATTACCGAAAGCGCCACTTTGAGTTCGCGCACCGATGCTTACAAACCTTAATAACAGTAATGTTGATAATTGTCCTCTTTCTTGTCACTTATTTTGCACGTGTTTGACGAAAGTACTGTATTTTTACAGTTTACCAAATTAAAATCAAGCTATAACTCATCTAATGTATGAAACGACGCAAAAGGATAAGATTCGAAAACAAGCCAGTTTCTTTTTTACATACTTTATTTGATGGGCTTACCAAATCAAGCTCGTCTTAGCGCATTCAAAGTCTAAGATAATATTTCGATTCTAAAAGTATATGACAGAACAATTTTTAAGTAACTGACCAATAAATATTTCCTAGGCTTTAAAGATACAAGCAGAATTTAGTGTTAACAAGCAATCACGTTTTCTCAACCTAATTTATACCTAATTAATTTAATGCCGTTTTCAACAAAGAATTTAACAACCTGCCATTTTGCATTTCGAATTACCACAGAAATTTCAATAAATAATTTATGCGTAAGAATCCACTTTACCTTGTCTGTTTCACATTGTTCACACTCGGTGGAAAGTAACTGAAGACCAATAAGACATGTTCTTTGTTACCGACTCTAACAATGCCAGAATGCTGGGGCTAACCGCTGAACTGAATGGAAAATCACGTAGCACTCAACAACGTTAGCGTGCCATGAACTGAACGTTCGGTCTCGACACACAGACTGAGAGAAGTGCAGCGTGATATTGGTTACACTCTCCCACACTACAATTTCCTTTCGTTTTATGGTTGGTCACATGAACAATTCCTGCCTATTTCCGACCCCCAGTTTCACATCGGTGAATAAAATTTTACAAAGCACCTCAATAATCCGTACTTGATCGTCATAACAGATCAGAAAATAACTTTTTATCGAAAGAACAGCGTTGAACAACCGCATATTTACATTTTATTTGATCATACATCGAGTTAAACACAGGAAAACACACATTCTGTACAAATATACTCATGTTTGTAGATTTGAAAACACAGTTTCAAATGGTTTCGTAACATACATTTTGTACAAACATACTCAGATTTGTAGATTTGAAAACACAGTTTCAAATGGTTTCGTAACATACATTTTGTACAAACATACGTTTGTGAATGTAAAAACACAGTTTCAAATGGTTTCGTAACATACATTTTGTATAAACATACGTTTGTGAATGTAAAAATACGGTTTCAAATGGTTTCGTTTTCTTGATATAGATATTTCTTATAATATTGGTGCGAAACATTTTCGAGTCCAGCTCATTCCGTCTCTGTCTATCTCTTAGATCTTTTTAGTCTATCTTATCTAAAGTTATGAAATCTTATGTCACCTGTACAAAGAAAGAATGTTATCTGAAATATTGGTAGAAGTAAATAGATAGATATTTTATTTCGTGGTTATTGAACTATACATAACTGTTTTCATTCGTGGATTATACTTACTTAAAGTTATGAAAGTTAGATGATTTATACAACTGTATAGCTGGTTACCCTAATGTATAGATAGGGCTTATTAGCTTAATGCAGTGTTTTCCAAACTTTATATAGTGGTGACCCCCTAACTAAGCAAAGTTTCGTTGCGCCCCTCCTTCACATTAAAATACTTTTCGCAAGTTACAACAGCAAAATTAACATTTTCTATACATTTTAATAATTTTTTAAAATAAACAAAAATACTTGCAAGGACTGAGTAAATGCACAGTGACGGAGAACGGGGGAGGCACGGGGGACATTCGCCCCATCCAAAGTGTAGGCTCTGCTCTCCCCCCCCCCCCCAGTAAAAATTTAAAATAATGAAGGAGTAAATATGTAGAGCCTGTTTTCTAAACTGATGTGCATCAGTTTACTACATAATTATTTCATGGTTTTAAATTTTTTTCAGTTTAAAATGCCCCCCCCCCCCACTCACGACTCGCACG
>NW_013666913.1:289086-303275 GCF_000517525.1 Limulus polyphemus
CAATCGTACAGGAATGATCGAGACATTAATGAAAGAAATACAGTCGTACAGGAATGATCGAGACATTAATGGAAGAAATACAGTCGTACAAAAATGATCGAGACATTAATGAAAGAAATACAGTCGTACAGGAATGATCGATTGTTTCTGCATCAACAATCTAGACATATTTCGTTCACTATCAGAGTTGGATCCACTGTCAAAGCATTTTCTTAATGGTGAATTACTTAAACCACTGGCAGAACATTATAAACTGAACTTAAAAAATTTGTTTATGGAGGTGAAGCAAGCGAAGCGAATGGTAGAAAGGAAGAATACAAGATTTGACTCAATGATTGAATTTGCTGCATATTTGAAACCGCTGTACATGGCTTTCACAGAGTTGTTCCAGGGCCTGCAGATTGCTCTAACCCTTCCTGCGAGCACTGCTGGGTGTGAAAGGACCTTTAGCAAACTGAAGCTTATAAAAAGCTCACTTCGCACAACAATGGAACATCGTGGTCTTAAAAGTATTGTAATATTGAGTGTTCACGGACA
Source organism: Limulus polyphemus (assembly GCF_000517525.1). Taxonomy (NCBI): domain Eukaryota; kingdom Metazoa; phylum Arthropoda; class Merostomata; order Xiphosura; family Limulidae; genus Limulus; species Limulus polyphemus. Next base: position 289,624 of record NW_013666913.1, read on the forward strand.
GAGAGCATTAGACATCGATCTTGATGACGTGGTGGATACAATGGTGGCCAAATTTCCAAGCATGCGCATTACATTGGTATAAAAACGGACAAACTGGATAAGTGCTGTACATACACTTTAGGATCGATCCTAACTTGTAGTTTTTAACTTTCCAAGCAGGAAAACTGAGGAAATTTAAGTTTCATTAGAAAAACTTGTGACAAATTTATTATTAAACTTCTCGAATAATTTGTTTTCATGTGATTTATATTTTCAGATAAAACATAATATTGTATGGTATACAGTTGTTTTATCCTGATGACAAATATATTGCTAGGTTTTCCAATTCGTATATTTCATTTTGCATGTATTCATTATTATAATTTATTATTATTTGCACGTGAAAATTATTAGTAAGTCTTGCCTTATTGTTTTAGAAATTCAGATCAGTATCATCAGTTAATATTATATTGGTAATTTCAGATAGGAAAACACATTCGTTCCAACATAAGTGCCGATAATTGTGCATTGTTACATAGTGATAATTGAGGTAAAATTAATATTTTGATCATTTTTATTTAGATGCCCAAAATAAACAATATGTAATTATGTGTGTATTCCATTTGGTATTATGGATATTGTCGATTAAAATAGTTTCTTACTGTTCCAGTGATTTCTGTTGGCAATTTGTATTTGTACATTAACCAATAAAACCAAAAATATTATATGCTTTGCAAAATAATATTTTTATTAACTTCTAATTATAATCATTGGTTGAAATGTGAAAATATTTGTTCTTTAACGACACATGCCCCCCAGTGGCACAGCTGTATGTCTGCGGGCTTACAACGCTAGAAACCGGGTTTCGATACTCGTGGTAGGCAGAGCACAGATAGCCCTTGTGTAGCTTTGTGCATAATTAAAAACAAACAAACTTTAACGACACCCAGATTTGGGTTACTAATCTACCTTGATAAAACTTTTGAGACAAATAGCTCCTCCAAACATAAATAACATCTGCCCCCCCTCCGAGATAGTAAGGTAAGCCATATGTATGAATTCGTAAAACATAAGGTAATTATTCATATTCGTAATACCGTTTTAGTCAACTGTTTGTTAGCGGCCTAAGAACAGTGTTTACTAATAATGTAACTTAATCTGACTATACACAACTGCAAAAATGACACGTGAACTAGAGAGTTTAATGTATTTATACTTCCACTAAGGATTACAGCAAAGAAAAATTTTAGGAATTCTTAGTAATTATCATGATACATTTCTAAGTGCCAGGACACAACAGATCAATTTATATAATCGGAAACACTTCTACGAATGGTAGTTGTCACGCATTGTCGAGTAGCAACGCCAAAGGTATGCGTCATCACTGTTTTAGTGTCTCGTACTTACGAGATAGTTTCTCGTACGTCCGAGATGAGACCTTCAATTTTCTTTTTCACCTTGCGATTCAGGCTTCCGTAGTATCCAATTCTTCTGTTTCTTTTTCGTTAATTTTGGCCTCTCCCGCCAAAAGACAGTGCCCCCCTCTCCCCAGCCACTAGTACGCGCCCCCCGGAGGCGCATGTCACAGCTTGGAAATCACCGACTCCAATGAAAAGTGCTGTTAGTCGATCCTCCAGTTAATGTTACAAGTGGTATATATAAGAAGGGTCTATACGCGTACGTATTATTATTATTATTTGGAAATACACTTAAAGTATAGAACCGTTCGAAATATCTTGTATCTTATTGTCATTTTACCAGTACTCTGAGACTTGGTTTTTATTTGTTTTCTTGCTTTGAGTTTCTTTTGTCTTGTGGGTTATTTGAGTGGTCCCAAAACTTCGGGATTTTGGTAATACTCTTTTTTGCCATGCAAAAAATGAAACAATAAGATATTTTCCCCAGGATTAAAATAAAAAATAAAGGAGATTGGTATTAGATCCAGTTTCAGAATTACCAAAGGCTGGGCGTGGCCCAATGATTAGCGTTTCGGAGTTTGACTCTACGGATCAAGTTCCGTGTCCTACTACCGAACGAAGAAAAAAAATCACATTTAACACTTTATGGCCATGGGGTGCCTTAATTATGTAACGATTAAATCCCACTGTTCGGTCCATCGAGAGAAGTGCAAGAGTTATTGACTAGCTGCTTTCCCTCTAATCTATCTATTCAAAATTTCTGCGGACTTACAACGCTGGAATCCGGGTTTCGATACCCGTGGTGGGCAGAGCACAGATAGCCCATTGTGTAGCTTTGTGCTAAATTACAAACAAAACAAACAAACAAACTATTCAAAATTAGGGACGGCTAGCGCGGATAGCCTTTAAGTGCATTTACACGAATATCAGTAAATAATCAAATTCAGACAGATAGTCTTACCTAAAGAGATTGCACAAACTTTGTGCCCGGCATGGCCAGGTTGTTAGGGTACTCGACTCGCAATCTGTGGGTCTCGGGTTCGAATCCCCGTCCCAACACACACGCTCGCCCTTTCAGCCGTGGGGGCGTTATGAGTGACGGTCAATCCCACTATTCGTTGGTAAAAGAGTAGCCCAAGAGTTGTCGGTGGGTGGTGATGACTAGCTGTCTTCCCTCGGGTCTATCAGTGATAAATTAGGGACGATTAGCGCAGATAGCCATTGAGTAGCTTTGCGCGAAATTCGAGACTTCTTGTCCACTCTCGACCGTACTGCTATCTTATTAAAATACATTTTATTTGAAGTTCGTTGGAGCGACTATTATAAATTTATGTTTTTATTTATCATACTAAAATACGTGCAGTTTGTTTGTAGTTAAGCGCAAAGCTACACATAGGGTTATCTGTGCTCTGCCCACCACCAGTATCGAAACCAGGTTTCTAGCGTTGTAATTTCACAGATATCCCGCTGTGCCACTGGGGGGGCAATACGTGAATCGGAAGGATCTATTATTGTAACAAATACAACACTCAGTGCTATCTGTTGTTTAACTGTTCAGTTAGTTCATATAATTAATTGACGCGAGGAAAGGAGGTCTCAAAGATCTGAACCGTCAATTTCATAAGTTTTCTGGTGTAGTTATTTAGTGTATACCAACTTTAGTACTTTTACTTTTTTTATTCAGTAAGTTTTGTGGCAAAGTCAATGTATTCCATGTATATTCCTCTTGTCTTCTAATTCACTAAGTCTTATGGCATAGTTAGTGTATTGCAAGTTTGGTAACCAAAGATAAACTGTTTTCCCTACAAGTATAGGATAGGTCCACTAACAGCAGGAAATTTGCCTCATTATCTGAATCTTAAAACTTGACTAAGACGTTAGTTAAACGAGAAATAAACAGACTGGACGGGTTTTAAGGACAATAAAACAATTTTTATTACTTACACACACCACACACACACAAATAAAAGTATTTACATGCGTAGACGGTCATTAACTCTGGCTTTCTACTACTGTACTGGTGCGTAGAACCGCAGCTTTTATTCTCTCAAGATTACTTCCTGTGGAACTAAACATATAGCAAAACAAGTAGAATGGCTTTAGCTCTAGAATAAAGTCGAACTGTTTAGAAAAGGAACTCCAATAATACCGTCGACAATTAGTTTTCTTGATCGCAGAAAAACTCGTTTTTCTATCTCTCTGGCCTGGCATGACATGAAGGTTAGGACACTCAACTCGCAATCCGTGGGCCGCGGGCTCGAATCCCGTCACTGAACGTGTTCGCTTTTTTAGCCATGGGAGCGTTATAATGTAAAGATCAATCCCCATATTCGTTGGTAAAAGAGTAGACCAATAGTTGGGCAGTGGTTGGGATAGACAAGTCACCTTCCTTCTAATCTATCACTTCAACATTAGGAACGGCTACCGCAGATTGCCCTTGAGTAGCTTTGCGTGAGATTCTACAAAAACACACACACACACACACAAATTCTGACTCTCACGATGGCGTGACTACGTGACCGATACTTTCTCGCAGTACTGGCCAGCTCAGACGCACAGTGATCGTCAAAAGGACGTCATTGCATTCCCATAGGCAAATGGGGAGAGGGGGATTTGATCCGAAAAATGGAAAGGGAGAGAAAGAAAAAAGTCACGTTTCAATAGAGAATCTCCAACGATGGACCAAGCGTTTTTATGCCAAAACTACACAAAAATGACAAAAAAGCTCCATGTAACTGAAGATGGTATACAGGATAAATTTTATACTCGCATAACACACACATACACTAATTCACTATACCTCATGGCACAGTTAGTGTATTCCAGCTACTGTCCGTTTGCTTTCGTAATTCAGAGTAAATCTACAGTATATTTTTATGGACATGTGACAGTAAGTAAGAGGTTGTAGTTATTTAATTGAGAAAATCAAATATCCAAGGTTTTTCTGGATGTCGATTTTCAAGACTTGTCAGTAGTGATTAGCGCAAATGACACATTTAACTTCTACTACAGATGACGTGCCAAAATATTAGGAAAGGTTAGAAAGGGTGCTGTCCTGAATCCCAAAACAGCAATTTTCCAGTTTTGGGCAATATGCCAAATTTCGTATAACGCCAGCTCAAATTAAATTCAATGTAATGTACAGACTACGCCAGTTGAAATGGTAGTCCGTTAAATGAATATTTTCAGGAAAAAATACTTACTTGTTGTTGTTTTTTCACTTCTTCGTTTTTTGTGGTGCTTGTCATACCATTTTGTTTATTCAGCCTATACTATATTATGCGTTCGAAATAAGAATTAATGATTAAGTTGCTTAAACATGGCCATGTGGTTAGGGAGCTCGACTCGCAATCTGCGGGTCGCGGGTTCGAATCCCCGGCCCACCAAACATGCTCGCCCTTTCAGCCGTGGGAGCGTTATTATGTGACGATCAATCCCACTATTCGTTGGTAAAAGAGTAGCCCAAGAGTTGGCGGTGGGTGGTGATAACTAGCTGCATTCCTTCTAGTCTTACACTGCTAAATTAGGGACGGCTAGTGCAGATAGCCCTCGTGTAGCTTTGCGCGAAATTCAAAACAAACAAGTTGTTTAACAGCTGCAGTTGCCTCTGAATGAGATGTGGATCTTGAATATGGAAAAGTCTGTTGATAAGAGCTTCCAGACCTTCTTCCAATAACCCAAGTCTTCGGTGTTTTTATTTTACAACTTTTAGTCTTGCCTTCATTTGGATTGTATTTAGTAAGAAATAAATGGTTGAAATTTGTGAACCAAAGCAATAAAAACCTGTTAAGACCATTTTATATTAAGCTTGCCAAAAATTTTTTATTTTTCTACCGGAAGTTTTAGAGAGATTAATATCAAACAGTAGGCTTTAAAATAATTTTCTCACTGTTATCGGAAAACTTTTTGAAATTTTGCACATAGGTGTAACACAGAAATGAAAATGATTTAAAATGCCATTGACTGATTTATCTTTCCATCAGAGATACAAAAAACAACAATTTCTTTATAAGGCAGAACTATTTAAAGTGTATATAGATGCAAGTATGTTATATTAAAAGTGTTTTAGAGCCTCACCACGTCGTTACACTCTATGTCACCACATCCGGTCATGTTCTATCTGACGACAGGTACTTAAGTGCAGCTCTGTATTATGGTTTCCATTGAAAAATACATCATCGTAAGACTGTCGTGTTGAAAGCACACCGTCCTCCTTGTTTGCCTTCCATAATCCATCTAGTGTACGAAGACGACGGTTTCTAAGCGCTCATTAAAACAGTCCAATCGCATGGAAGCTCATAGGCTGCTGAGGTATGGGACCGTTGAACGGATATGTCGTAGAAGCGAATTGTAAATTCTAAGTCCCTTACCTGAATACATCTTTATGATCTAGTGTATTAATATTTTGCGCCAGAACGTCTGTTATATACCAGTTCCAGAAGCGATCAGTTTTTGGTGACATCACATTATCTACGAAACGCCAAACAATGCTAAAATGTAGTCCTGATACATTCCATCTCACCGTGATTTTACGTTGGCTGTGGTTGTCACGTGACTTGCCAATTTTTATATTCATTATCGTTTTAATATAACGTACTCAACCCTCTGTAATTTTGTTACCACATCATAAACTGGTTGATGTTTAATTGTTTCAAAACTTTCATATTTCGTCACGAAGATTCACTTAACTCAGTTCGTGCCTAAATGAGTTTGGCTGTGGACTAGCGTTTCGCATGCAGGACTGCAGATCGAAAGGTTCAAGGTTCGAGCCCTTATATACCACTGAGTATGTTCCCGCACTTTCAGTTGTGGGGTGTTAAAACCACTATATGAAATCCCACTATTTTGTTAAGAGTATCTGTATAGGCGATGGGTGCTGCTGTTTGTTTGACTTTCCTCTGGTCCAGAGTTATAAATTAGGAATGGCTACATATGAACCTAGGGAGACCTTTGACCTGGTCACTTAGGTCATGTATCGGATGAGGTGCTGTTCAGCCTGGAAACACCAAAATAGCAAACATATAATACATTAATAAATAATTACATCCTTTGTCATATCCATCGAACTTTCTGAATTTTGTGGAGTGATATAGTTTTAATATGTAACATTGAAAATACTACAGATTTTCTAACTAAAGCACCAGAGAGGTTCAGTAACAGTAAGAATAAAACAAACTGTGAGCCAACATATGTGCCTTTCACATCATTAAAATTTATTTGATATTGTTTATTAAAAATATAACTAGATATACTTCCCTAAGGTCCCTAAAAGAGTAAATTAAACCAAAATTAAAAGTAATAAATATTTTTATTTCTTGCTTGTGAAGTTCATATATTGTGCTGTGTTGTAGCCTACAGAGTGAATAATCATTCTCGTGATTCATGACATGCGTACGTTTTACTGACGTCACGACAGTACAAATTGCAACATTAAGCGTCTCTTATGTGACGTCATTTTAGCGTCTATTGACTGACTGACAGACAACACACTACTGTATAGTGGTGGAGCGGTTAAAACAGGTGACCCACCAGGCGACCTTAGGTCTTCTTTCAGGAAAATAATGGATGCAAAGACCGACTTGGATGACGGTAGAAGCTAAAACTTCTTAAAGATATATGCACAATTGATTAAACAAACGATAACGCTGAATTTTCAAGTAACAAATAAAGACAACATTTAAAATATATTTACAATGTGACACCAGGGAAAACATACAACTTACTTAAATTCGAAAATGTATTATCTGCCGATTAGCTTATCAAGCATTCTAGAACTTTTGATAAAATGCATAATGTGTATGTCAGTGTTATAGGACAAGAATTATTTTACATTAGGTGTCTGTGACTTGTTGGCGATAAACTGAAACAATAAACGGACAGCACACAATCCACTTGTTTTAAAATAATATATTCAAAACAAGTCAAACGTATGCACAAAATTCTTTATACGATAGGATATACAGTTGTATCCAAAACTCTAAATAATTCTCTTTTCTTGTCAAAAGTCGATACAGTTTGATTCAATTACTTTAGAATCCAACTGACAAGACAAATTATTTTTCTCTACTCTGTTTCTTACTGTACAATCTGCGATAAATTCACTTATGTTAACCCGTGGGTTACCACAGTTGTATTCAGAACTTCAAATAATTGTCTCCTTTTCGTCAAAGTCCAGGTGGGTTCAATTTAGAACTCCATTTGACAAGACAAATTATTCTCCTTATCTCTGTTAAACTGTGAAACTCACTTTAAAATATTGCCCGTTAAGACTAAACTAACAATCACGCAGAGTAACTTCACTTTCACTAACTTAACGTTTTCTGATTTAGCTTCAACTTCTTTAGCAATCACTCATCATGGCTAAACTGTCATTCATTCAGTATAGGCCTGTTTAATTATCTCTCGCTTAATTTGCTTTCTTCTTAACTTCTCTGTATCTGCACGTATTTAAACACGCCACAGAAAAATCCAGAAATATCTGGCCCTCTACTAGCAACAATATTACACCTAACGAGAAGAACTTGGAAGCTTCGAGTAAAATGACGTCAACAGTATTAAGAAAGCCTAGTACAACAATTAAACTGCATATAAAACATACGACTGGTACAGAGCTACGTAACGAAACTTGTCATAACTATCGCTTTCAAAACAATCAACCTTCAACAGTATTATTATAAAAACTAAATAATCATTAAATATTAGATTACTAAATGAACCAAATAATAACTCATACAATAAACAGTCTTGTATATCGAATAGTATACTTAACATCATAGTGATAGAAGTTTCGTTCGTAAAATATACATCACTGTATTTAATATTAACGCATCTAACTTACTTGAAATATTTTACTGGCTCTTAAGTCAAGTCGATGTAGAATGTAGCAAATATTTTGCTAATTGGGTATGCTAGAACTATTAAGACAGTATAAATCAATCTTAACTCAGTAGTAGTCATTGAATGCTATGTCCTGCTAAAAGTATCGTGATAACCTTTTATATAATGTGCCTTTTTGTTTGTGTCCCATCTTTATATGACTGACTCCTTTATTCTAACTTGCTTGTTTTGTGCTTGTATATTATTATTATTTGTTTTGATTATTATTTGAAAATTCAAGTTAATCCCCCCTCACCCCACGACGTGAGATTCACATCCTAGCTATCAAGGTAAGCTGAGATGTAGTTTCTTACACCATTACATCATTCCCTCATTTCCAAATGATCCTAGTCTTTTAAGTCATTAGTTTTAGCCTAATGACCGTGGAATGCAATTCATCATCAAAATTATCAAAAAGTATTCCTTAAATACATAAATATATCTGCTACAGTTGTCAAACCCTTATTCAGATTCATATCTGCCAGTGGGAGTTTGTTTCGTACCAGTCCTTCTTTGCCACTTCAGCAATAAGAAGCACAATAATTTTTACCAATTCTTGTCTGATCATTTCTCTTGAAAACAGATATTAAGCTGCTGGTTTTTGTGTAATGTAAGAGTGTTTAGATCTATTCAGAAGCACTAGGATACTGACATTCCAGCATCTGGAACAGTTATGGCAATACCCAAGATTTGGCTATAAGTTCGATTGATTCTTTATATAGTCAACGGCAATATTACTCCATTTTACTATAATTGAAGTAGCGCGTATGTCAGTATCTATGTATGTAACCAAAACTCCTAAACCATCTATTAAATGGCACCAATCCCTTTGGGTATTCAAGATTCAGACAATTAGCAAAATAACTACGGTACATTCGCAAACCATTTCTTTATCACAGAACACGATTTTAAATGAAAGTTCTCTCCTCACAACAAGAACACGATTTTCACTAGGCCTGAACGTGAGGGTTTGGTTATATCTTTATTGATGTAATTTTTAAATGTAGTACTTAAACAAAAGTATTATTTTTTCAATAAACGGTACCATTTTTAATATATAAAAACATTACAGTTTATATCAATAAAATTTATGAACATTTTGAACTCTGTGCATTGAATCATTTTGATACGAGTTGCGTATGACTAAAGAGCACAATCCGAACACTTTCCCCATGCAGTACTCCCCAGAAAAAAAATATTTTTTTAGTTTTTAGAAAATGTTCACTCTTTCTAATTTTTTTTTAATTGGGTATGTATACCACAATTATTAATTATTAGCACAAACAGCCGGCTGTAGGCGGAGTTTCTACTAGTACTTCTAACTCTTCTGGAGTTACTACTGTGCTACTGTGCCGCTAGGACGATGACCTTAATGAATTCAATCAAAACTAACAGTTTTTAAAACATGAATGTATATAGTTATCGAGTTATTTAAGAAACAATGTAATTTAAGCAAAACAATCTCTGTTAATTCTAAACCTTAAAAATTCTATGTAAGTTGATACTATCAACTCAGCCACAACAACATGATTAGATTGTATTGTCGAATAAATTTGAAAGGCCTAGCTGTTAGGTGCACTCCAACTAACATATATATCTCTGACATGCTGTGTTTCAAAGAATACGTATCATTAACCTCCGCTAGGACAATACTGCACATGTAGGTCAGCTCGGTTGATAAACATGATATGATAAAAACCATTCTTGAAACGATTATCATTATTGAGTGGGAAACAATCGAAGGTAATTGAAAGCGTGTTTTTGTTCGTTTCTTTTGTTTTTCGAGAACATAACAGAAGATCACGTGTGTATAAAGGGTCAAAATGAGCGCTCAAGTAACTAAGCCTTGTGAATTTTCTATTTAACTGTACGATGATTTTTCTAAGATTATTTAGAAATGAGACAAACTAGTATTATGAGTAGATTTAAACACGTGACTGTGCCAAACGGTCAAAAATTTCTGTTACAAGGACATAGAAGACCTAGGGCGTGCCCATCGGGGTGGAGTATGGTGGGGATGACCCCCCCCCCCTCTCCAATGAAGAGCCCTGCTTCCACAGCAGCACCACGTCTGAGATGAAAGTTTTTAAGATTTTAAACTTTCTACATTGTGAATCTTACTGACATGAAAACATTAATATTTTGTGCTCCCGAATTAACTATTGTCCTCTTTATGTTCCCTCAAATAATAAATCCTAAAAAAAAATCACTTGGACGGAGCTTGTAATACACATACGCAGTTAATCATCATTATTGGCAGTTAGAAATCCAAACGAATAGCAGAGTACAGCACTGTAACTGGTTTTGACACCGTGGACTTAATTAATTTTAAGACAGTGATAAATCTAAGAACTTACAACGCTAAAATCCGGAGTTCGAATCCCGCGGAGGACAGAGCAGATAACCTAACGTGGCTTTGCTCTAAAACAGTTCATTTCAATTTCAACCTTAATTATTAGCTTTTCACTTAATGATGTAGGAACTAACTCAGACTCAAAATTATATACAAACCCTCAATACTTTTTATCGTCACTGAAGTACACGTTATTTTAGCTTTAATTTTTCTATTCATAAAAGCTAATTAACTTTTTCGTTTTTTAGTAAATCACATTAATCAGTCTGATCTAATGAAATGTTGGTTGAATGTTGTTAACGCGTTAAAGACATCTAGAAGACGCTGTTATTTGGATTATATTTAAAATTGTCTTTTTTTTTACTCAATTAACTTAATGGATCTATTGAGTATCAGACTTATCAGGCAATTTTTTGCGTTTTGTTATATTGTGTTTGGTATCATATCATGGAATAATTTATTTAATGTCGTGCGTATTCTAAATGGACAAATATGGACCAAAATTTCTATTAAAATCAGAAACATTCCCTGAACTTCGTTTCTACACTATTTTGCCCATGAGAAGTTTACACGTTTTCACACTAACGCAAGAGCAGTCTTTATTCGCTTGCCGCAAACTTTGACTAGTTTTATCAATTCAGACTATAAAATCGAACTTACCGTACTTATGGCATTAATTCTTAATAGTAATTTTCTGCCACAATATGTAGCTAAAATAACATTGTTTGTGAAACAAACTTCCACAGAAAAATATTTGTTGTTGTTGTTATATGTATGGTATTTTTTGGTTGAGAAGACAAACGTTGAAAAAACAAACAAACTAGTATTTGTTGAAAGAATATTTGTTAATACAAATAAAATTAAAACAACGGGTTATTTTGTAAACGTTTGCCTCTATTAACTTCAAAAGAGTTACTAAGCCTTATCTTAGAGATTATCCATTTAACACAATCCTAAAATTAGAAGTTTGTTTTCTAATTCAGTAAAATATTATCACCTGACGTGACAGGAAGCTACAATTTCACGAATGGTTTGGATGTTGCCTTGGGGGCAACATACCACTGGTTGTTGTTTTAGTTGTTGTTGTTTTGTAATTAAGCACAAAGCTACACAATGGGCTATCTGTGCTCTGCCCACCACGGGTATCGAAACCCGGATTCTAGCGTTGTAAGTCCGCAGACATGCCGCTGTGCCACTGGGAGCCATACCACTGGTTCAGTAATCTTTGAAAAACACGTATAATTATAGTTGCAGGTAGCATGTTTATTTCAAAAGAATGGTAAGATCAATGAAAAATATAAGTTTCTAAACAACACTGATCTATAAATATACAGTTTTTGACTGGCAATTTATAACTCATTATTAACACACTTATATGTATGTGTTTTTAAGATTAATATCTATCTGTTTTTACACTTATAAACTATCTGGAGAATGTTCGAAACCATCTGTCATGCCAGTGTAAATATAAAAATATCTGCTACTGATCAAAAGTAAAGCTATAAAAAAGTATCGCAGTATTTCATTTCACTTAGTCAGGCTTCGTATGTTTACTATATATATATATAGATTAGGTTCAACACAGCGGTTTATCTGGTTTTTAGAGTTCATAGTCTACTTAAAGGATGTGCCATTTAACCTTATTGAACAAAAGTTCAAGGTTATAGACTGTGTAGTTAAGTTGTTACACAATATAACAATTCTATTGTCTAAGGTTTAGTAAGCTTGATAATATGGCTTGTGCAATACTAGGTGTACAGAAGCTGAAACTACTAAAAGTAATTGTTCTAATGTGAATTATTTATTTAATTTGCAGTCGGTGGCTGTATTAAGCGGGTGGTTAGTTATTTGCATCGAATATATTCAGTTTCGAAGGTTATAATTAATGGTCTAAACAGTATGAGTAACCTACACGTAATACGTGCAAGTTTGCGTTTGTGAACCATTCCAGGGTAATACATGGATGTGTAAGTTAATAATGTAATGAGATGCTGAATGATATGCACGCGAATTGTAAGCTCACACCCATTCACAAACGTGATGGATAAACAAATACACGAGTTAATAATCAAATGTTGTATCCCAACCTGTATGACGAGTCTGGGTATAGGGCGAAATGATATGACAACTATTGTGTGGTTTATATATTAGTGCCACCCCTCACCCCACCCCCGGTGGGTTAGCGGCAACCTTACTGACTTACAACGCTAAAATCTGGTGTTCCATTCCCCGCAGTGGACACAACAGATAGCACAATGTGACTTTGCACTAAAACAAGGAAACAAACAAAACAAAAATTAAATAAAGCAAAATTTGAAAAACACATTAACTAGGTGCCTTCTTCAAAGGTGGATAATAGTCATACTCATAAATATTTTAATGATTCAATTACAAATAGGAAGTGAACGAATAAAAGTGTATGAGAGCATTAAGATATTTTCAATACGGATGTCTAAACATAAAAACCTAAACACTTACATTGAATTAATAATCTTTCACGGTGTTGGTAGTAACCGGAATATTAGAAGTTGGCTATGCTAATGTTTGTTGAAAAAGTTATCTCTGTAAGTGTGTCTGTGTGTGTGTGGGTGGGGGGGGGATTTAGCTTATTGGATTATTGTCAAAAGGAGGTACCCCAGGTCTCACTGTTAGGACCTTTGATATTTTTTACATTTGCTGATGATGTTAAGGTCTTGACTGTGATGAGGATTTGGACTATTTGGTGAGTTCGGAGCGTAAATGACTTTTAATCATAATAACTGCAGGATAATGCATGCGGGACATTACAATTTCAATTATGAGTATAATTTCGATGGGAATAACCTTAACAGTGTCATGGAAGAAATGGATCTTGGTGTTCTGGTTGATCAGTCTGTTAAGTAGTCCAAGCAATGTGCTGTTGTAAATAGCATGGCAAATTGAATTTTAGGTTGAATATAAGTCTGTAAAAGTCGTAATGCCATAGTATAGGTCAGGGGTCACCAAACTTTTTTCACAGCGGGCCAGATAACTGAGTGAATGACGAG
>NW_013666914.1:0-5225 GCF_000517525.1 Limulus polyphemus
CTGTTTCGCTTCATCTTATACAGTGATAATAATCCAAAAATTTTCTATTTCGTTTTATCTTATAGAGCGATAATAATCCAACATCTTTCTGTTTCGCTTCATCTTATACAGTGATAATAATCCAAAAATGTTCTATTTCGTTTTATCTTATAGAGCGATAATAATCCAATAACTTTCTGTTTCGCTTCATCTTTTAAATCGATAATAATCCAACAACTTTCTATTTCGTTTCATCTTTTACAGTGATAATAATCCAACAACTTTCGATTTCGCTTCATCTTATACAGTGATAATAATCCAGCAATTTTCTGTTTCGTTTCATCTTATACGGTGATAATAATCCAATAACTTTCTGTTTCGCTTCATCTTCTACAACGATAATAATATAATAACTTTCTGTTTCGCTTCATCTTTTAAATCGATAATAATCCAACAACTTTCTATTTCGTTTCATCTTTTACAGTGATAATAATCCAACAACTTTCGATTTCGCTTCATCTTATACAGTGATAATAATCCAGCAATTTTCTGTTTCGTTTCATCTTATACGGTGATAATAATCCAATAACTTTCTGTTTCGCTTCATCTTCTAAATCGATAATAATCCAATAACTTTCGATTTCGTTTCATCTTTTAATACAGTGATAATAATCCAACAACTTTCGATTTCGCTTCATCTTATACAGCGATAATAATCCAAAAAGTATATTTCAAGTATTTCGGTAGTTGAAGTAGATTTCAATTGTTCAATAGTTGAAGTGTATTTAAAGTGTTTGTAATATATATCCTTCTTTTATTTCAGTATACTAAAATATTTTCATTGTAATGTGAGATTCCTCATTAAAAGTTAGATTTCCAAACTTTGTGACCTAGAAGTCTTCAAATATTTTTCAAGTATCTCAAACGCATTAGTTTTTCGGTTTTCATTTTCGTAAAATTTTGTTTACATAAGTGTTTTATTTATTTTTTTTTGTGATATTTTAATCACCGTTTAAGAATTTTATGTCCAAAGGATTTCCATTTTTATTACTGTGACGTCAGTAACTGAAAACGACAATATCATAATTACGTAGAACAGGTTGTTTATAACAGTTAACTTTTAGGGGGAAAAAAAAAACTCAAATAGCACAAAAAAAGGGGGAAACCCCCACACGTCATACATGCGATGAATTTGTGCCTAGAAAATCAACCAACATAGTCTGATCAAGTATGACAGTACATGCAATAAGTATGCTGCTATATATCTTTCTAGTATTTTACACGTGAATCACCACGGATTTCCTATTTCCAGACATACTGGTGCAGCCTAAACCAAAAATATGCATGAAATATATTAATTCACGGAACCTTTCTATTAGTTTTCTATATATGGTTAGAAATAAGTGAAATGTTTCTAAATGAATATGTAAAATTTAAACCAAACTTATATTCATATAGTTTAAAAATTTTCAAGTAATAATTTTCTGAATGTTATACATTTACTTATACGGGGGTATACACAACACTATACATTCCTGCATATAAGAATTAGTAGTGCTTGAAAGCTTTATATTATCCAGATTTCCAAAGATTGTATATGTTAAGGGCCTACCACTCACACAGCAATGTTGTTACAATGTCATGCACTATATATATATTTACAAGGAGATAGTGAATATCGGACGCGATAGTTAAGCATACGTTACACTGTGCTTGGTGAGCGAACACCTTCCCACGTATTTTAAGTTCAAAACTCTTAAATGGTCTGATACTTTTCCCAAATAATAACTTCCAGTAAATCTTGATATTGTAGAACATTTGCCCATGACACTGTCTGGAGCTAGAACTCCAAAGAATAATTCAAATTTCGGGTTTCTTTTTTTGTATACTTCTCAAACTCTACAGGCTGTATCAATACGGAAACACCCGTGCTTCAAAACACACATGAAAAACACCTTAAAAACTAAAAACAGAGAAAATATACTAAACAAACGAACTAAGCAAGATGTGTGGAGGGTTTCAGTGTGGAACTGGTAACTGTTATTGATAGTATTAGTTAGTGAGTAGCCTAAAATCAAGGATATTCTCCACGAAACTTGTCTGAACTCACGTACGCCTGAATACGATTCACGGCCCCAGCTGAGAGGCCTTCAACGATTATGAGAGAGGGAAAAAAAGTGCACGTGAATATTAGTCAGCGATTTTCTCACCCCCTGAACTCTTCTCCACGGGAGTAGTAAATTCAAGAACAGTACACTAAATGGCCCTAACTGCCCTAACTGTGAAGACGATAGAGAAAATTTTGTTTTTCTCGAACAGACAATTTACAGCGATTCGTTGTCGCCATTTTGAGTAAATGTCGGTAACGACGCACGGAGGGTGTTGTTCAAATCACGTGTACGTTGTGAAAATAAAGGTTGTTATAATCATTAAAAGTCTCCAATCTATTAGGATTAGAACCAAGAACAATGTACTTACCTATGGTTTGAAGGTTACTCATGGATTCGTCACATCAATACAAATAAATGCAGCACGCCACAAATGTCCCTCAAACGTTTCTTCTAACGCAGCGACATCAGCTCAGCGGCGTCTGCTTGTCTTAATGCACTGGCTGGTTGGTGATAATCACGTGACTGAGTTACCCGGATCAATGTAGTTTGGGTCAAATCAGCAAATTGACGGATCCAAGTAACGCGCCTCGAGTATCCGTTGTGTTTCCCGCTCGCTCACGAGATAGGTAAGAATGAATAGCTTGCTTGTGGAAGACCTGAGACGCTCTGGATATCATTCAAAACAACAATTCCTGCTTCAACTAATCCTAGCAAAGAAAATAGAACATGGATTAAAGAAGCGTGTAATTTCATCTTGAAATACCGAGTGTGAATCACGTTGTTGTAACGCAATACAAGAGTTTACTTGTGATAAAAATCACGTTATTACCGCCTTGCTTTACAAGTTTGGGCATTTTGACTGAATTTGTAGAAATATCGCCTTCTTTAGCAGAGGCGTAGGAACCAGGGGTGCTATAGCACCTGCACTTTTACATATTTGATTTATATAGCAACTGTAAGTTATATTATTATTATTATATTAAGTTTCTGGGGGACATGTCCCCAGTGTCGTAGCCAGGACGCACACATTGATGGCGCAATGACAAACTCAACGGGCGCGAGTACATTGTAATCATTTTCAGTTTTCGTTATAAAGTTTTGTTATCATTTATTGATGTTCCTTATTGATTCATAAGCGAATTCACTCATGAAAAAATCTTTGATATCCGACAACAATTCAGTTATGATTCTTATTTTATTAATAAACGAAAGATTAACGTTGCATCGATCAATAACAATTTATTTGAAATCTGACGAATCTGAATAATCCACGTCAGCGGTATGCAGCCGTCGATGCGATAAAAAACACAAAAGCCAAAAGCATAAGTACAAATATATTTTATTTTATAAATATTGATTTACAGCAACTATTACTTCAGTTACCTAATATTTTTTATACATGAGTACATTGGAATTATTCAAGTTCGAAAAAATTTTCTAAGTTCGAAAAAAGTAAAAAGAAGCATTATTTTTTTTATTAAGGCAGATTTTTAGAGGGCGCATTGCACCCTTTCGCGCCCCCGTGGCTATGGCACTGTATGTCCCCAGATCTCCTAGATTGAGCTGCCTTTCAATCTCTCACTGTAAAATCTGTATGTCTAGCCAAGCACCCCCACATTGCAACTTATTCCTACACCACTGCTTGGTATAGTTTGAATGGTAGGTTCTTCATCTGAAATATAATGTGCTATACATTTATATTTGGCTGAAATAATCCACACATTTATACTTCTCCCAACCATGACTGTGTTTGTATTGCCTATACTTATATACCAATGTAAAGTTTTTCCTTTTCTTCTGAATTCTATATTGCTAATAACCACGGAAAATACCTTTTGTTTCTAAACAAGCAACGTTAACAAAATAGTTCCAGTTCTAAGTCAAAACAGTAAATATTTACATTATAAAGGTAATCACTGAAACTAAACTGCAGCATGAAAATTGCGCCGTAACATTTCTTATGTTTGATGTAGTTCAAAACTCATTACTCTGTATTTCGTACACAATCATTGAAGCCTAACTTCAGTGTGAAAATAGCACCGTAACATTTCATTGAATCTAAATATTAAATCAACTCATGTCATGTTCGCCTAAACGCTTGTATTTCAGTACTTTATTTATTGCTGTTGGTATATTTTCATTATACAGCTTATATAGGCTCATGAAGTATTTGTTTGTTTGTTTTGAATTTCGTGCAAAGCTACACGAAGGCTGTCTGCGCTAGCCGTCCCTAATTTAGCAGTGTAAGACTAGAGGTAAGGCAGCTAGTCATCACCACCCATCGCCAACTCTTGGGCTACTCTTTTACCATCGAATAATGGGATTGACCGTCACATTATAACGTCCCCATGTTTGGTGGGACGGGGATTCGAACCCGTGACCCTCAGATTGCAAGTCGGGCGCCCTAACCACCAGGCCCTTACGAAGTAAGATAATACTTCATATTCACGTGATTAGGCTCACGAGATAAGATTCACGTAACTCGAACGATACTTGTAGTATGAAAACTTACATTATACAGTGTTGATAGTTTTAAAGTTTTATCATTCTTGTTTTAGGAATAGTATTAATGTTTGTTTGTTGTTGTTGCGGTTGTTTTTACGATGTATAAAACTTGGTAGTTTCTGTAAGGATTATTAATTATTTCTGTTAATGAAACTGTCCAACTGTACAGGCTGGCCCAAAATTCACGAGACTTTCCTGCATCGTATATATATATAATGTGTTGTTGTTGTGTGTATTGACTCGAGTAGGCATTTGATTGGAGGATTGACAGTAGAGATAATTATCAAAATGCAGAGCCAAACATCATTTATCGTTAAAACATCATTCCTTCTGAAAGTTTTGTGGAGTACTATTTCCTTTAGCTCATTCTGTAGTTTCTGTCGACTGTGTAACTATATAATGCTTATTATATAACAAACTAGACGGTTGTTGGATCATTATCATTGTAGAAGTCGAAGTAAAACAAACGATTGTTGGATTGTTATCGCTGTAAAAGATGAAACGAAATAGAAAGTTTCAACTACTGAAACACTTGAAATCTTCTATAACTACTGAAACACTTGAAATTTATTTCAACTACTGAAACATTAGAAATCTATTTCAACTACTGAAACATTAGAAATCTATTTC
>NW_013666914.1:6225-12460 GCF_000517525.1 Limulus polyphemus
CAGAAAGAATGTTGGATTATTATCGCTGTAGAAGATGAAACGAAATAGAACGTTATTGGATTATTATCGCTGTAGAAGATGAAGCGGAACAGAAAGTTGTTGGATTATTATCACTGTATAAGATGAAGCGAAACAGAAAGATGTTGGATCATTATCGCTGTAGAAGATGAAACGAAATAGAAAGTTATTGGATTTTCTAAATCGATAATAATCCAATAACTTTCTATTTCGTTTCATCTTCTACAGCGATAATGATGAAGCGAAACAGAAAGTTATTGGATTATTATCGCTGTAGAAGATGAAGCGAAACAGAAAGGTATTGGATTATTATCACTGTAAAAGATGAAACGAAATAGAAAGTTGCTGGATTATTATCACTGTATAAGATGAAGCGAAATCGAAGGTTGAGTGTGGTTATTTGACACTAGATAACTCTCTGTAGACAATAGTGTGATTACCTGTCGCTAAGACAATCCTTTATAGACAAGAATGTGGTTATTTGTAACTAAAATAACTCTCTTTGTAGACAAGAGTGTGGTTAACTGGTACACTAGATAATTCTCTGTAGACAATAGTGTGATTACCTGTCGCTAAGACAATCCTTTATAGTCAAGAATGTGGTTATTTGTAACTAAAATAACTCTCTTTGTAGACAAGAGTGTGGTTATTTGACACTAGATAACTCTCTGTAGACAAGAGTGTGGTTAACTGGTACACTAGATAACTCTCTCCAGGTAAGAGTGTGTTTATTTGACACTGGTTATTTGTCATTATATAACTAACTCTGTTGGCATGAGTGTGGCTATTTGTCACTAGATAATTCTCTGTACATAAAAGTCTTGTTATTTGTCACTAACATAACTAATTCTCCATTTCCTTCACTTCATTTTCTACAGTGATATAATCCAACAACAGTCTTGTTTGTTCGCTGTATTCAATGATAATAATCCAATAACTTTCTATTTCGTCTCATTTCCACAGTGATAATAATCCAACAACATTCTGTTTCATTTCATCTTATACAGCGATAATAATCCAATAACTTTCTGTTTCGTTTCATCTTATACAGTGATAATAATCCAACAACTTTCTGTTTCGTTTCATCTTATACAGCGATAATAATCCAGCAATTTTCTGTTTCGTTTCATCTAAAACAGTGATAAAAATCCAACAACTTTCTGTTTCGTTTCATGTTATACAGTGATAATAATCCAACAACCTTCGATTTCTCTTCATCTTATACAGCGATAATAATCCAACTTGTCTATAAAGGATTGTCTTAGCGACAGGTAATCATACTATTGTCTATAGAAAACATTTTATCTTATTATCAAATAACCATTCTCATCTTCTGATAAATATTTTTAACCATGAAGTGAAGAAAGATATAGAATCACAGTTCAAACCCTTGTGGGGTTAATAAGAAACAGAATTTGTACAATAGTCTGAAGTGCAGGAAGATATAGAAGCACAGTTCAAACCCTTATGGTGTTAATTAAAACTAAACAGCACCTGTACGATAGTCTGAAGTGCAAAAAGATATAGAAGCACAGTTCAAACCCTTATGGTGTTAATTAGTACGAAACAGCACCTGTATGATAGCCTGAAGTGCAGAAAGATATAGAAACACAGTCTGTAGAGGTGTTATTGAACTTTTATTTCAGCACTTAATGCATAAATTTCACCTTTATTTTATTCTTTATACACCTTTTTCGGTTTATGGAAATCCACTAATGTTAAACTTTTGCTTTTTGAACAGAATTCATTGTTATTATCGTATCTTTTATTAATGCTTTGCGTAATGTTTTATAATATTGGTGTTTCTTCAGCATGTGTGTGTTTTGTAAATATTCGATTCTAACAAACTTAATAATTTCTGGATTACATTTAAGTTCGTTCAGAAAGTTCATTAAATTACTGATGATTGTAAAGTCATAACAAATATATGTATTTGTTTATTATATCTATAATTAAAGAGCACTACTAGTAGAATATAATAAATAAACTTATTAAAAATATATCGTAATTTACTGCTTTTCCCTCTATTGTCGTTCACGTTCCTTGCTCTTTCCTCTGCTGGCTTTGATTGTACCGAATAACTTTTCAGAATTTCTCTAATATAACGTTTTTGATGGCATGTCGTTCTAAAATCGTCTGCACAAAATCTTACTGTGATAGCGAATATGAGTTCAAGTGTTAGAAATTAGCTATCGTCCAGCTGCAACCATTATTGTAAGTAGGTCGCAAATCTCCAGTTATTTCCACTATCTTTGTCTTTACGCGAATCTGTTGAGGCTTAGTGTCCATCATGGTAACCCCTGCTATTTATTGACCCGATATTCTGAAGAAAATATTCAACGGTCGATGATTCTTTCACCTTGTGCATGATTCGAGAAGATAGGATCGTGATTTATTTCCTTTGCGTGTCAATCCAGTTTTAGTTCTTGTAGTCTTGAGTTTAGTTTGGTTTTATAGACTTGAGTTTAGTTTTAGTTTCCTTAGACTTGAGTTTAGTTTTAGTTTCCGTAGGCTTTACTTTTGGTAGAGTTTAGTTTAGTTTTAGTTTCCGTAGGCTTTACTTTTGGTAGAGTTTAGTTTAGTTTTAGTTTCTGTAGACTATTCTTTTGGTAGACTTGAATTTATTTTTAGTTTCTGTAGATTATTCTTTTGGTAAACTTGAATTTATTTTTAGCTTCTGTAGACTACTTTTGGTAAACTTGAATTTATTTTAGTTTCTGTAGACTATTCTTTTGGTAGACTTGAATTTATTTTTAGTTTCTGTAGACTATTCTTTTGGTAGACTTGAATGTATTTTTAGTTTCTGTAGACTACTTTTGGTAGACTTGAGTTTATTTTTAATTTCTGTAGACTATTCTTTTGGTAGACTGGAATTTATTTTTAGTTTCTGTAGACTACTTTTGGTAGACTTGAATTTATTTTTAGTTTCTGTAGACAATTCGTTTGATAAACTTGAATTTATTTTTAGTTTATGTAGACTATTCTTTTCGTAGACTTGAATTTGTTTTTAGTTTCTGTAGACTATACTTTTGGTAGATTTGAATTTAGTGATAATTTCTATACATTTGAGTTTACCTTTAGTTATTATAGATTTGAATCTAGTTTTAGTATTTGCAGGCTTAGTTTAGTTTTAGTTCTTTTAGACTTTAGATTAGTTTAACTTTTCTGTAGACTTGAGGTTAGCTTTAATTTGTATACTTTAGCTTTAGTTACTGTAGACTTTAGTTTAGTTTTAGTTTCTGTAGACGTGAGATTTTGTATATCTAAATTTAGTTTAGTTTCTGTATACTTGAGTTTAGTTTTAGTTTCTGTAGACTTGAGTTTGGCTTTAGTTTGTGTACATTCGAATTTAGTTTTACTTGCTGTAAACTTGAGTTAGTTTCAATTTCTGTAAACTTTACTTTTTGTATACCAGAATTTAGTTTTAATTCTTATACAATTGAGGTTAGTTTTATTCTATTAAACTTGAACCTAGTTTTAATTCTGGTTTCTGTACTCTTGAGTTTAGTTTTAGTTTTTATACTTTAGTTTGGTTTCTGTAAACATGAGTTTAGTTTTAATTTCTGTATACTTGAGTTGAGTTTTTATATACTTAGTTTAATTTTAGTTTATGAAGATGTGAGTTTAGTTTTAATTTCTATAAGCTTCAGTTTTAGTTTCTATAGATTACTTTTTGTAGACTTGAATTTAGTATTAGTTTCTTTAGACTTGACTTTAGTTTTAATTTCTATACACTTGAGTTTAGTTTTAGTTCTTATAGACTTGAAAAAGTGAACGTTGTTAGACAACACTGAAAAATCTCGCGGCTGGCAAAAAAGTATTTATGCCTTATAGTGTTTCAGGTTACGCCTAGCAGGGTACTCGACTCGCAATACACATTAATCTGTTAGAGACACGAATATACTACCTAGGATAGCTATTAGAGACAAACGAATAGATTACGTAGAATAACTTTTAGAGACAAACGAATATACTACATAGAATAACTGTTAGAGACAAACGAATACACTCCATAGAATAACTGTTAGAAACACACAAATACACTACCTAAAAGACAAACGCATACACTATCTAGAACAACTGTTAGAGACAAACGAATACACTATCTAGAACAACTGTTAGAGACAAACGAATAAATTACCTAGAATAAATGTTAAGAGACAAACGAATATACTACTTAGAATAACTGTTAAAGACAAACGAATATACTACCAAAATGATAAACGAATACACTACCTAGAATAACTGTTAGAGACAAACGAATATACTCCATAGAATAACTGTTAGAAACACACAAATACACTACCTAAAAGACAAACGCATACACTATCTAGAATAACTGTTAGAGACAAACGAATAAACAACCTAAAATAAATGTTAAGAGACAAATGAATATACTCCATAGAATAACTGTTATGGACAAACGAATATACTACCTAGAGTAACTGGTAGAGACACAAATACATTTCCTAGAACAACTGTAGGGACAAACGAATACATTACCTAGAGTAACTTTAGGGACAAACGAATATACAACTTAGAATAACTGTTAGAGACAAACGAATATACTACCTAGAGCAACTGTAGGGACAAACTAGTACACTACCTACAATAACTGTTAGAGACAAACGAATATACAACATAGAATAACTGTTAGAGACAAACGAATATACTACCTAGAGTAACTGGTAGAGACATACACAAATACACTGGCTGCAAGAATTACTGCCATGAAGAGTACACACTTACTTAACCATACATCCCTTTCTCATTAAATAATCTGTTCGAATCAAGGACATTTGCCAGTGCTTCTGATTCGCTACCCAGTATCACGTGAATTATAATCCAATTTTTTAAAGAATATACCACATGGACATGGGTCCCACGAAATGAATCTTATCGTGTGTTAGCCGTTCGTAACAATACCCACCGTCTATACACGTTTTTAACTCCCACGCCCGAGAGTTGGTATTATTTCTTAATGTGTGCAAAACCAGATGCTGTCTATGTCATGAACCTCTACAAAACTTCTAGACTTGTTCACAGTAAGTATCTGACAACATTGACGCATCGATAGAGGGCTACGTTAAACACCTGGCATTTATGTTTTCTAAAAGTGAATTTTGTTTGTTTGGTTTGAATTTCGCGCAAAGTTACACGAGGGATATTTACGCTTGCCGCCCCTGATTTAGTAGTGAAAGACTAGCGGGAAGGCAGCTAGTCATCCCAACCCACCGCCAACTCTTGGGCTACTCTTTTACCAACAAATAATGAAATTGACCATCACATTATAACGCCCCCACGGCTGAAATGGCGAGCATGTTTGGTGGGACAGGGATTCGAACACGCGACCCTCAGATTTAGAGTCAAGCGCTCTAACCACCTGGCCATGCCGGGCCTTCTAAAAGTGAAAATAACAACATAAAATGTGATTATACACGCCGTTTATTATATGTAGATTAGATATAATCATGCAGGAAACTTGCAACGGCTGACGTACATCGCTAGAAACCGGGTTTCGATACCCGCGGTGGGCAGAGCACAGGTAGCCCATTGTGCTTAACTACAAACAAACTAGGTGACGTCAGCCTACTGGCTAGAACCGTTTTCAATAATAAATATGTTTGAACCCTGTCTACGGCATATAATTGTATGTAATAGTATAGTTACTTATGACCTTGGCCAAAGAATGACGTTAGCATCATTTGATAAGGGTTAGTTAGCACAGTCAGTTTCTTGACCGTTGCTCCAAGCTGTCGTCAGATTATATTATAATAGTGTACGTTTTGTCAATGTAATGATTGGTACTTGTAGTTTTTATTGTTTTAAAACAAGAGGAACAGCTGGTTAAGAAAGAATTAGATGTTATCGCTAAACTGATATGCATTTATCAAAATACAAAAAATATTCACAACTTTCATTCCATCACGTGAGTTGTTTAGTTGAAATAATTTTTGTGTGAAAACGTTGCGAAATTGACTTTTAATAGTGAGTTGATAAATTTTGATTTGTAAATATTAATAAATTAAATATTTCAGTTCTAAACAATGAAGAGACACGAGGAATCTAGTTATCAGAACTTACTTGAACTACATGGCTGCTTAAAGAACTGAATATGTTTATGGAAACTTATAAAAACTCTGCGGCTAATCTTAAGAGAAAATCGCTTTCTGTTTTCACCCTTTATTTTAGTTAACAACTTCAGGTGGACAAATCA
>NW_013666914.1:13330-15410 GCF_000517525.1 Limulus polyphemus
TAATTTGAGGTATGTTTTAATTCCGTGTTCTATTGTAAGTTGCAATACATTTCAATCCCGTGTTACATCGTAATTTGAGGTATGTTTTAATTCCGTGTTCTATTGTAAGTTGCAATACATTTCAATCCCGTGTTACATCGTAATTTGAGGTATGTTTTAATTCCGTGTTCTATTGTAAGTTGCAATACATTTCAATCCCTTGTTACATCGTAATTTGAGGTATGTTTTAATTCCGTGTTCTATTGTAATTTACAATTCGTTTCAATCCCGTGTTATATCGTAATTTGAGGTATATTTTAATTCCGTGTTCTATTCTAATGTGTAGTATTTTTAATCCAGTGTTATGTTGTAATTTATGGTACATTTTAATCCCGTGATATATTGTAATTTGTTGTATTTTTAATCCCGTATTCTATTGTAATTTGTGATATACTTAATCCAGTGTTATATTGTAATTTGTGTTACATCTTGATCCCGTGTTCTGTTGTAATTTGTGGTACATTTTAATCCTGTATTCTATTGTAATTTGTGATATATTTAATCCAGTGTTATATTGTAATTTGTGGTATTTTTATTCACGTATTTTAATTCCTTGTTATATTTGCGGTATTCTTATTTCCGTATTATATGTTTCATTTGAATTCCGTGCATAATTTGTGGTACATTCTAGCGTGGCTAGTTGTTAGCTTGCTGAGATGCGAGTCGTAGGGTTCAAGGTTCGAGATGAACAGGCTCCGCACTTCCAGCAGTAGACGTCAATTCTGATATTCGGTTCAAAGAGTTCGTCAAAGCCCTTGTGGCGGTATGTGCTGTTGACTGGCTTCCCCAGCTCCCTCTGGTCAGTAGTTTCAAATTAGAGATGGCTGTTTCTGAACGCCAGAGTATTTCGACCTGTTCGTTTAGTCCATAAGTCACATGAGGTGCCGCAAATTCCTGTTATAAATCCAAATTCCCGTTTCATACTATCTTGCTATAGCATAGTTTTCTTAATAACATCTCTTGAAGATCGAGGACCTTGAACCAATATGTAATGGTAAAAAAAAAGGTAGTTCCATTTTCAGGATACCATCCAATCTAGCGAGTCTATTTACAACAACATTAAATTACTCTCTCGGCATCTTAATCTTCTTTGTCTTACATGTTTCCACAATAAACGACATTCTAATTCATTCTTTAGAAAGATAAGTATCAGTTCTCTTTAGCCACCACCTGTAAAATGTTGATAAAATAAACAGGTGGACATGAGTCATGAGGTAAAGGATAATGACAGGAACTGACAATGGATAGCTTTCTTTCTGGTTAGTATCATCATACACATTTATGTTTTGATTTATATATATGACCAGATGGAGTACCCCCTCTGTTGGACGGATGAAATAAAAACACGTTTGTAACAAAGGATAGGAAGTTCTGCTTCTATTTTTTTCTTAATATAATAAACATTAAAAGTGCAATAGAAATAGATAAATGTGCCAATACTGAAAAGAAAGACATACTGTTTTTAAGAATTCTATCAATATGAAATTAGATGGGGGGTTCAACCCCCCATTCTCATGACTTTCCTCATGTCATCTTGTATCACTGTGTCAAGTTTGGTACTGACTGATGAAGAAATGTGGAAACGTATGAGGAACAGATATACAGACACACATACATAACACATAGTGACGTTTATTTATATAGATAACACAGTGAAACATGAAGATACAGACAAGAACTTATGAAGATAAATAAGGATTAATACTTGAACACGCGTGCATATATAGACAATATATATATATATATATATATAGGCAGGGCATGTTGTAACACTTCACGGAATGCCTCACATACCATGCTACATCACTATACAGTTTCAGACATTTGGTGAGATTTCAAAATTAAACTCAAAGTTACAAAACTAATGAATACGACACGCTTCTAAAATATGGGCTGAGAGAGCAGAGAACTAAGTAAAAGGAGCCGGGAAAGCAAACGTGAAGAAAGATAACCGTTTCGAGCAACGATAGAGGGTCTGAGAGTATCCGTTTTACCTATAAATAAGTTTGTTTGTTTGTAATTAAGCACAAAGCTACACAAT
>NW_013666914.1:16369-17752 GCF_000517525.1 Limulus polyphemus
CTTTCCCTCTAGTCTTTCACTGCTAAATTAGGGACGGCTAGCGCAGATAACACTCGTGTATCTTTGCGCGAAATTCAAACAATGCCCAGACAATATAGCAATGCTCAGATTCAACAGTGTCCACAATAAGCATTGTTTAGATTATTACAAAAAAAGCAACGTCCAGATTAAACAAAGTCAAAATTAAATCGATATTTAAACTAAATAAAGGAAGGTTTCAGTTTAGAAAAATATAATTAGAGCAAAGTCCAAATGAAACAATGTTCAGATTAATACAAAATCGAAGCTTAAGCACTTCAGTTTTAAATAATATGTATACCAACCAACATAAAAAAAAACATTTTGTTTGATTTACATTTAAAATGATAATTTATGGACATTACCAGCAAATAAAACTGATAGAATTAACATAGATTGTCAATAAATAGAACATATTAAAAATAATATGATAATATAAATGAAAAACAAAATGTCTAATATGTAGTATCGTTATTCAAGTTCTGGTTTCAAGAAGAGAAACTTTTGTTTCAAAATAACGAAAGACGCCGACACGTAATACGTTCGCTAAATCACAGAAGAAAACTACAAAGCGTATATTTTTATGTATTCTTGTATGCATCAACTTTACAACATTTCCGCCGGGCCAATTTCGGTGCAACCGAAAGTTGGTAAACATTTTCACCAACTCTTAAAAAATGACAAAAACATTCTTTAATTTACTTTATCAAAATGGTAAGTTTGTTTGTTTTAGAGCACAGTCTCCGTGTGCTATCGGGAATCAAAACTCGTATTTTAGCGTTATGAGGCCGTAAACTTACCGTTCTCCCACCGAGGGAGCGAAGTGATAGGACAATAATTTTACTGTTGTGATTAATTAACTAATCTTCATAGTTCTTTTGTACCTATCATCACGCAGCTCGATGATCCCCCAGAGGGATAAGGTATATTGTAGTTTAAAATTTTAGTGCTATGATATATTTCTTTCTTTGAATATAATTAATTAGTTTCATGTATTTTTTTGTCATTTATTCCAACAATTAAAATCTACTGCACCTCTTTTTTTTCCAATAGCAAAATCGTTTTATCTTTTTCAAATTGTTTTTAATCATACTAATATAGCTTCATTTTTGACTAGTTGTTGTTCACAATTTGACGTCAACGCAATAAACATTCGCGGTTTTTTTTTATTGGTTTCGGTATGACAGTTAGTAAACATCTAGTAATACTCAAATAATTTAACATTCAAGAGTTATTGTATGACAGTTAGTAAACATCTAGTAATATTCACATAATTGGGCCAGGTGGTTAGGGAGCTCGACTTCCAATCTGCGGGTCGCGGGTTCGAATCTCGTGCCACCAAACATGCTTGCCCTTTCAGCCGTG
>NW_013666914.1:17833-21710 GCF_000517525.1 Limulus polyphemus
ACTTCGATATTTTAATAAGATATCTTAAATAGTATCTAACTTTGCTAAAAAAAACTTTTATAGCAAAAAGAACCAAAACAATACGCTGGTTATGAACCCAACGCGTTTCCATTGAATCACTCGTACCTCTTCATATTTACTTACTAATAGAGTTAATCAGAAGAACAATATATTAAGCATTACACGAATATAAAATAAACTGAGCTTTCTCTGCAAACGAAATGCACAGGTTAAAAAAAAAAGTTATAAAATGTTTCCATACGTCATTTTTCACTGGCCTTGAAGTCCGCTTTAAACAAAATAAGAAGTATTCATTATTTTCAGCCTGGGTGACATTTGATTA
This sequence comes from Limulus polyphemus, assembly GCF_000517525.1. Lineage (NCBI taxonomy): Eukaryota > Metazoa > Arthropoda > Merostomata > Xiphosura > Limulidae > Limulus > Limulus polyphemus. The sequence continues at coordinate 18,177 of NW_013666914.1, forward strand.
GGATACGTTGGCTAAACGGACAGGACAGGGACTTCTAAAGTTCAGGCACAGCCATCCTTAACTCCTTCCGTGCCAGATTGTTTTGTGTTTGTTTTTTAGAACCGAGCTCAAAAAACGCTAGGTTTTTATTCCACTTTTTGATAGCGTATACTTACATATTAATGAAACAAAAGTTCTTTTATGATATGTTATAATATTTCTTCGCAAAATACACTCGATAAATAAATGTTACTTATCTGGATTTATAAGTGATGTACATTATTTCAACGAAACTATTGGTAAGCATAGGAATAATTTTCTTCTGTGTTTATGATACATAATTCTGAATAAATCCGGTAGAGATCAGCACTTGCAGGATTTCCAATATAATCTGATTGTAATACATAACGTGTGGATAAATTCGGGTAAATAATAAAAAATACGGCGAGAAGTCGCTCGCCTTCAGTTAACTCGGGAATATTTGTTTGAAACACAGAAGGCGCCCGGGTTATCATGGAACAGTTTAATTTAGAACTGCCGAGCAGAGAGAGGGAACCAGTTTACAGCACCCGCCGTAACGAGATTGACTATCTCAGTTATAATGTTCCCACAGTTGAAACTGTTCAGCAGTAAATGGCGTCTTGAACTGCGGGTATTCTGACCACTAGGCCACACCAAGCCCCAAATGTAAAAAAAGCTTCAATTAAATGCAATGAAACAATATAAAAATAGCTTCAATTGAATGCAATGAAACAGAATAAAAATAGCTTCAATTAAATGCAATGAAACAAAATAAAAATAGATTCAATTAAATGCAATGAAACAAAATAAAAATAGCTTCAATTTAAACCTTTATATTTCAAGACTTCATTACCATTCACATAGCAATAATCCAAAAAAAGGTGCCTTCAAAACTTATTCAATGAACCATATTTGTTCGGGTTTACAGTATAGTCATCGGTGGAAGAAATCCATGAACATTGTTTAATAGTATCATGAAGAAAAACAAACACACAAAAGTTTCCAATCAGAACTTTAAATAGAAGCGTGCAAGAAGAACAAAAAAAAAACTTCATGTATGTTGCTTATAGGAAAGTACGGTGGCTAATTGGACTTAACCCTATTTTGTAGGCATTAAAAAATAGGGGTGTAAAACTAGTTTTTTTACATTTCGTACTTAATTAGGTCGATACTACACACACACCGCGCAACTACAGAATTGAAACATTTGGAATTCAGTCACTGCAATGAGCAAAGTGTATGCGGATAGTTCTTTGTGTTTAAAGAAAACTAAAACTATTAGACTCTGATCATTATATAGCCTTAAATAAAAAACAAATGGATACATGACCAGTTCCGATAAAGGTCATTTAAAAGTTGATCGTTTTGTCTCTCCTCATACAGTATTTTTAATATTTTGTCTATTCCTATTCTCATTATGATGTAGGCGTCATTTTACTTATGTATATAACCCTGGTCCAAGTGCCTGTAACTTAGACAACCAAACGCAACTGAATAAATTTACAGTAGGCTTAACAACTTTACACGGGATATCAAACTCACTGCCCGGTACGCTAACCCCTGGACCACAATCAGCCCCCTTTTCAAGCGCCAGAGAATCACTGATAGTGCCTGAAACAAACACTGGTACTACTATCTTGTCAGTAAAATCTTGAAACTATGCATAATCTCTCACACCCTAAATATTTCAACGTCTTACTTCGTTACCATCAGAAGATCAGCATTTTGTAAGAGTTAAGCCTATATGTACATGTATATATATATATATACTTTACTTACGAATCGCAGGAACATACAGATTCAAATTAAAGAATTTCACGCCATCTATTATCAAAATGTCATTCTGGTCTTTCATCCCTATTTTACTACTTTAAAATTATTTGATTACATTTGATTATTTCAATTAATTCACGGATATTATTACCATTAATATTCATAGGTTGAGCCCAAATAAGTTTTTTCCCATTGAATAAAGTATTTAGTTTCATTAGTATGTTGAACTAAAGGTGAGATTTTTGTATTATTATTTCGAACAATTCTTTTGTGTTCATTCAATCTGCATTTTAAATTTCTTTCAGTTTGTCTTATATAAATATTCTCACATTCACACGTTATTTTTCACATACCAGTTTTTTCTCGTTAGATCCACTTTGTCTTTAGTTACATTAAGAATATTGTTCATCAGTCTATATATCGGAAAATACGTTTTTTATATTTTTTTAACTGTTGCATTATTTGACAAGATTGACTAAGTATAAATGATAAAACAGACCATTCTGTATTAATTTTATCAATAAGAGGATTTCACGTAATATTTTTAACCCCGTATTTTTTGAATTTCTTAACAGCTCTATATAAGAATTCCACGATTAAATCCTTCTTTACTGCTACCTACTTGATTAATTATAGCTCATTGTTAATATCTTCCTGTTTACAACATAATATGAAAATCATATCTACATAACAACAAAAAGCAGTGATTTTTTTTAGATTTAATATGACATTTTTCATGTGGTACATAATTACTGAGAATAAAAAAAAACTATTTAAAAGTATTAATTAGGGGTGAAGGACCAGAGGGACAAGTTGTTAATAGATGGCGTTGAAACGTGAATAGCGTGTATGAGATTATTCCCAGTTGTTAGGATGTTATCTTTATACAGTAAGTTAGTAAGTCAATGTACTATTGCATTTTGCCAATGGGGGACAATACGATTTTTCAATATTTGTTTTTCTTTGGTTTCCTTAACAACTGTATTATTGAAAATTTACACAAGCGTCGTTTCAGTTTTAATATATATAATTAACATATTCATTTTCCCATTTTTCATTGATTTATAATACACATTTTTCACTGTGAGCATTATTTTACATTTTTGGCTTAGTATATGGATTTAGGAAAAATCTAGAACTATGTTGGCCGAACCTTATGAAGTGTTACTGGGATTACGACCAAAAATACCTATAACAGCGAGGGACATAAATGATGAATCAATGCATTCTAGTCATTACAATTTATAGTTTTGTTGTTTCTTTGTTTTTGTTCTGATATATGTAGATAGCATACTAAGCTCAAAAGTTATATTCCCGATAGAGGGCCAAACACCTCCTGGAGAGGTCACCTGTTTTAACCACTCGCCCCACTATAATGTAGTGTGTTATGTATCAGCGAGTCAGTAGACACTAAAATGACGTCACACTGCTTCTACTGCATCGTGATGTTTTAATCAAGACATGACTCTTCTACTGCATCGTGATGTTGTAATCAAGACATGACTCTTCTACTGCATCGTGATGTTGTAATCAAGACATGACTCTTCTACTGCATCGCGATGTTGTAATCAAGACATGACTCTTCTACCGCATCGTGATGTTGTAATCAAGACATGACTCTTCTACCGCATCGTGATGTTGTAATCAAGACATGACTCTTCTACCGCATCGTGATGTTGTAATCAAGACATGACTCTTCTACCGCATCGTGATGTTGTAATCAAGACATGACTCTTCGACTGCATCGTGATGTTGTAATTA
>NW_013666914.1:22616-29929 GCF_000517525.1 Limulus polyphemus
CATCGTGAGGTTAGAGTAAAGACATGACTCTCCTACTGAATTTGAGTGCACATGTATCGTGAGGTTGCAGTTAAGTAATTAATCTCCTATTGAATTTGAGTGTTTATACATCGTGAGGTTAGAGTAAAGACATGACTCTCCTACTGAATTTGAGTGCACATGTATCGTGAGGTTGCAGTTAAGTAATTAATCTCCTATTGAATTTGAGTGTTTATACATCGTGAGGTTAGAGTAAAGACATGACTCTCCTACTGAATTTGAGTGCACATGTATCTTGAGGTTGCAGTTAAGACACGAGCCTCCTACCAAATTTGAGTGTACATACAATTGTATTTCTAAGAACCTAAGAGTAAGAGTAAAGAAGAATGTATAACAATATTCAAACTTTGTTATATCCAGTGCGACGAGGCCTTTTGTACAATCCCAGTAACAGTTGAAAAGCTTATGAAATCGCATGAACAACAAATGTTATGATGTGAGCTAGATTAAGTTGGTGAGGCGTAATTTCATAAATTTTATAAATCGGAGTTAAGAAAATGATTAATAACACAATATTATTTATTTATTTAACACCAAGTATTTACTTGTATGTTATAGTTAAAGTGTGACTCTATTACTGATAGTGTTTACTTGGGATTCTCTAAGTCAGATTTAAGTCAATTTTAAAGTAATTAAATTTAAGCTAAATGCATGCGACATAACGTACATGGTAACTGAAAAGTTATTGACCTCAAATTTAAATATCATATCTATGGATAATATTTTATTTGCAATAATAGTTTGTTTGTTATGCTTATATATATGTACCGTAATCGATGATTATCACATACCTCTACACGTGCATAACAGTTGACTTGTTTATCAATTTAGTCGACTTCCCGTAACTGAAAACCCAGAACAAATTCGTAAAGTTTCTCAAACTTATATCAATCAAATTACAGGCCTATAAATAGTACACCGATACAAATTTGGTGAACAGTAAAGAGGTCTATATTACTCATATAGTTGCAAGAAGTTGTTTTACTTTTGAACCTTGATTATCAAAGAAGCAGGTATTCTTGAGTTTCACAGTGACACCTATAAACTAAAGTTACGCACTCGGAAGTAAACCTGGTAGTGTTAGCACTCTTCCGAAACTACGTACAAGTCTATAACCTAAGTAAACTAGACAGTCCTTATACTTTTCGGATACTTATACAAGTACAGAAGATGAAAATAAAACCACCTGGAAGCATGCCCGGTAGTGCTAGGAAGTGTTTTGAAAGTTATTTTATATATATCTACAATTCAAGCTTCTCTTCGAGATGGATACGCATATCAAAATCTCAATCTTTTTTTCTTTTTCAAACTGTATATTACTAGTTTAGTAGCTACAGTTTTGTATATGTACCTTAAGTATTTTGTAGGTAACTGAAGTAACATTGAGGTTATTCAGGACATACTTTTATATTGAAGAGTAGCCTGTAACGCTACGAAGCCTGTAAAATAAATAACAGTTTGGAAAAGAAGAGATTCAAGTTTTCTTATATATATATTTATATCAATAACCCATGAAACAAATGCTTATCATTCTGTAATTATGGTGTAACATAACCTTTTTTTTTTACAAATAGACATCATTAACTACCTGGTCAGCATGATTGACGATGAATATGATAAAGTCAACATGTAGTAAGGCCTATAATAACGTACAGTTAACTACATAATGTGTAGTTAAGACTTGTTTGTTTGTTTGGAGTTAAACACAAAGCTACCCAATGAAATATCTGTGCTCTGCCCACCACGGGTATCGAAACCCGGTTTCTAGCGTTGTAAGTCCGCAGACACGCCGCTGGGCCACTGGAGGGCGTAGTTAAGGCCTGTAATAACGTACAGTTAAGCACGGCATGTGTAGTTACAAAAGCTGCTTGAGCAGTTAAAAACCCAGATTTGTGCAGCAGTACTTAAACGTGAAAATTGTTTGTCATTGTTTTATATTTCAAAGTTAGAAAAGGAATGGAGCCCGACTTTATTTTTATCTAACTGTATTCTACCGTTATGTTTAGTTGAATGGAAATGATTTCCCGCCTGTTCTACTGGTTGCTTTATTTAGACATTCTACGAACGTATGAGCCAAAAATAAAGAAGAAAGTATAACAATATGGCAACCACATTATACTCCTATATCACGTGCCGACGAGGCCTTTCGAACAATTCCAAGATTCATCAGGTCGATTGTACACGACAGACACAGAAACAGTTGAGATGCTATTTATATTATCAAATCGCATGAACAACAACTGTTACGGTGTGAACTAGATTAAGTTGGTGAGGCGTAATTTATATGCGTAATTTACAAACCGGGATAAGGATTAATAACATGTTATTTATTTTATTTTAACACCAATTATATGTTATTATTTATTTTCACTTGAGTTAAATTTAGTCTTATTGCTCCCGGAACGGTTCGAACAACTGCAGCGTCTACAGGAGAAGATTACACGAGTAATTCTATAAACTTACGAGTTAAAGTAAAGAAATATGTATTACAATATGTCAACTATACTGTATCTGCCATATTCAGTGCCACTGAGGCCTTTCGGCCAATACCAGGACTCATCTGGCCATTGGGTCACGACAATTGCACCAACGAGCAAGGAGTGTTTGTGTATTAGGTAATTTTCTGGTATAGGTTTGGCTGAGAGTCAAACAACTTATGTCCAGATATTTCACAAAACTATTACCAATTAAGAGTATGGGAGGCGTGGGAGGTGGGTTCGTTTGGTCAGGTACCCCACTAAATCTCTTACAACTCCATTTGTGCAGTTATGAAAACAGCTAAGAAAATAGAAAGAAAAATGCAAATAACCTCCTGACAATGGTTGTTTTTTACGGTTATATTTTGTATTATGTATTGCAGTTTTTAAATAAACAATTCGCAGCATGGTTTAGCTGTATTAAAATTCACCCATTCCGTTGCATCGACATTTGCACAAGCTATATACTGTTGTTGTAGTTGTCGTCGACATTTGCACAAGCTATATACTGTTGTTGTAGTTGCATCGACATTTGCACAAGCTATATACTGTTGTTGTAGTTGCATCGACATTTGCACAAGCTATATAGTATATAGCTTGTGCAATTGTCGATGCAACTACAACAACACTATATAGCTTGTGCAAATGTCGATGCAACTGACAACAACAGTATATAGCTTGTGCAAATGTCGATGCAACTACAACAACAGTATATAGCTTGTGCAAATGTCGATGCAACTACAACAATAGTATATAGCTTATGCAAATGTCGATGCAACTACAACAACAGTATATAGCTTATGCAAATGTCGATGCAACTACAACAACAGTATATAGCTTGTGCAAATGTCGATGCAACTACAACAATAGTATATAGCTTGTGCAAATGTCGATGCAACTACAACAACAGTATATAGCTTATGCAAATGTCGATGCAACTACAACAACAGTGTTGTTGTAGTGTTTGACCCTACCGTGCATAAATACTACGACTTTTTAATTAAGGTATAAACGTGTATTCTGGATTTTTGGTCTGTTTTCAAAATGATTATTTTAGTAGTCACGGAAAGTTAAATTATGCTATCAGTCGATACACCTTGCACGTAGAAAAGTCAAATATATATCAGAAGAAAACGTTTCGCCATTGTGTCAAATGAAAATATCACAAAGCAGAGAACTAACTTTACAGGTCCTTAAACTTCCCACCGAGGAGGAACATGGATAGCTTTGTTAATAGAATAAACTATACTGTGACTCTAACGGTGTGGTATAAGAATATACCAGAGGATGCTCTTTCCTGTAGGAGTATTATTTGTTCTGAATTTTTATTAGTTCTATATATGTACCAGTTTGGCATAAAACACGTGGTCCAGAAAACAGAGAAGGTGTCTCAGAATTAACATTGCCTTGTAGCTTTGTCTTCCTCTCTTTGCTGGTATCAGATGCACCCACTCTGCCTGAGTAAATGCTGCAGCGTTCTTTCGCTGGCCGATTAAATGATGTCTGTAAGTCCCTGTCGACGAATTTCGAGAGGGAGTTACCAGTCACGTGGTGGCACAACATAGAACAAAGCAACTGCTCTTTATTTACTATGTGGTACATTCAGGTGAACTCGCTAACAACAAGAAATTCGACAAGATTAGTTGTTTTTCTTATGTAACAGTGCCGAATGTATACTAGCTGAACTTAGTCTAGGAATACCTGGACTGAGTACAAACTGTACGATACTATAAACACAATCTTTATCGACCGAAAGACAAAAGTACAGTGTGTTACTTGCGTGTATAAGTCGACGATCGTCTCTACTGGATCACTGTATAGAAATTCAGGCTTCCTTCTCTAGGGACAAATTCTTAGAGAACTATCCACGTTGGAAGTCCTACTAGCACTGTCCTGAATTCACCATCATCACCTGGCAGAAACTTCGATTTAAAGTCTTCTGAGGAAAACCTCAGAAGACAACATGGGTGCTTGGAAACTTCTGTTCCCCTTCACTCCGCTCAAGGTTGTGATAGGGGCAAACTTGAATTAATTTATGATTTGTGATTTCAGTGCTTCTTGTAGTTTTTTTTATTATATGGCTGGTTTTCTTTTATTCCATTCTACCCTAACAAACGGCCGATATCGGACTTATGGTCCATCATGGCGGCGGGGTGATCTAAAAATCCAATGCCAAGATTTTGGTGTGGGGGAAACGGGATTACCCAGAGAAAACCCACTTTCACTGGTCGGTCTACCTAACCAGTGCCTGATTAATCTTGGAAGATATTAAAAACGGCTTGGTGTTGAAAGAGTAAAAGGCATGATTGTAGGTTAATGTGGCATAGTATTCCCCAAGTTGCGGACTGCTGTGAGGAAGGAGTTTTGGTTGGGGAATGGTCTGTCTAAGGGTGGATCTTCGTTGTCACTGGGGCGGTGGAGAAGATTTGGTGGAAGTATCTATAAGTAGAGCATTTGGTGAGTTAGATAACGAATGGTTGGCTAGCAGTTCTGGCTTGGGGGACGTGAAAGGACGTAGACATTGGAGAGAGCTTGTTTGTTGGGTGTTGTCGTTGGTTATCAGTTGAATGTGGTCTTCGAATGGCGGCTGGGTCTGGGTGGCTTTTTTTTCCTTCTTGCTAGCGATGTTTGGGTTGATATGTCTTGAGATTTATTCTTTTCAATAGGCGTTGTCCGAGTTTGTCGGTCTTTTGCTGTTGTTTTTTCCATATTGTGAGTTTAAGTTTCCTGGTTGGCGGAGGATATGGGCGCCGTCAGAAAGGGGCAAGAGGGGGCATTTGCCACTTACATTTCACAAAACATTGCACGCATTATGATGTAAACTTAACATCGTAGTTAAACTAAATATTTTAGTAATTTTTATTTAAACTGTAAATTCTTTTAGTCCATTAACTTATACTGTAAAAGTTGATCCCCTACATACATGTTTTGCTCCCCCCCTGAAAATATTTCTGTGGGCGCCCATGGCGGGCGTGGAGTATACTTGGAAGATCTGCTGGTTTGGGTTAGAAGCGGTCGAGGTTTGCGGTGCGGTTTTTCTGCTTTAAAGTAGTAAAGTCAAGGAAACAGCCGTGAGAAAGAATGAATACCGTTGTCTGTTTGAATGTGGTAACGACGTTCATTCCTGATTTTCTTGACGTGATTCGGTGGACTGCGTATCTTTTTCAAGGGCTTGGTGAACCTCTTCAATGGTGAAGGATTGGACTTGAAACAAGCTTTTCAGTTCTAAAGAAACCTCGATTTCTTTGTCTTAGTATGTGTCACCATTTGACTGGCCACACTCTTTCACGATATCGACAGGAACTTACAGACATCATCCAATCGGCCAGCCACTAGAGAAAAGATGCTGTAGCACATTCACAAGCAGAGGGGATGACATCTGATACCAACACATAGAGTGAGAGACAAAGCTAAAAGGCAACGCTAGTTTCAAGAAGTCTTATCGGTTTTCTGGAGCACGTGTTTTATGCCAAACTGGCACACATTCAGAAATAATAATAAGTGTAAGATAAATGTTAATTCTACAAGAAAGAAACATATCTGGTTTATTTCTATACCACTTTTCCCGCCTTCCTTACCTTAGGTTTGACTCAAGCCAATAATTAATTTCAATTTAAAAACAAATTAGTTTAAAACTCGCTACATAGTCAAGAAGCATGTCAACGTTCTCTTGTTCCTAAGTGCATGCCACATTGACTTAATTAACTTTTAAGAAAGAAACTCAATTTACGTTTAACATCGAAGTAGGACAAAAACGAACCACGTAACACAGAACTAATATGTAAATATATTGAGACAATTAAATTCCAGATAAACTATTTGACATAGATGTAACACGAAAGTATCCACTTTCAACTATAGAAACTAAAACTAGACAAAGGAAGGATGCTGTAGCATTTTAGGTGGAAAACAAAATGTCCATACATAAAATGGCATCACAGTACATACCCTTTTAATACTATTCACCCACTCCCTTTGAAATGGGGTACTTTAACATACTACGTAGTAAAACAAAAGAGATGAAACCCTTTAACAGAGACACTCATTTCTAAAACAAACCATTTAACAATTGAAATTACATTTCAAACACTTTAACAGTGATCATTAACGTTTCAAACCCTTCAACACTGATCACTTACTCCCCTTAGGAGGGGATAGTATAATATACTATTCTTGCACGTAAAATAAAACAAAGCTGAAAAACCTTTAAGGAACTGATCGTAATCAGTACTTGAATATGGTACAAAATAGAGCTTACTAAACGAACTCTTTGACATAAGATTCAAGACATCCTTCAACGTTACTATACATAACACAACGAACAATTTAAGATGAAATGAAAAATGAAATTAAATAAAAGAACAATTTTTTCTTCCAAAATTCGCATTAAAATACAAGATGTGAAGTAGAGTCGATAATCAAAACCACAAGGTAACGTTTTATGATGCTCTTCTTGTAAAACAGAAAAACAAGTACACTTGATACAAAGTTCTATCTATCTTAAAGAAATTGTTTGTTTGTAATTAAGCACAAAGCTACACAATGAGCTATCTGTGCTCTGCCCACCACAGGTATCGAAACCCGGATTCTAGCGTTGTAAGTCCGCAGACATACCGCTGTGCCACTGGGGGGAGGGCAGAAAAAGAAATCAATGAAACATGATAGTATGTATATAGATATTTTTTCACTTGTTCTACAACAAGATATTTAGTAACACTACAAATAACATACAAACAAACAAAAAATGTTTATGACCTATCCAATCCAGTCCAAACAAGTACAAGCAGTGTGTTTTGT
>NW_013666914.1:30929-51703 GCF_000517525.1 Limulus polyphemus
ATGTTGTCTTTATTTGAAAAAGATTGTGTTCGTGGTGTTTTACACTTTGTATTCAATCCAGTCCATACAAGTACAAACAGTGTGATGTTGTCTTTATTTGAAAAAGATTGTGTTCGTGGTGTTTTACACTTTGTATTCTTAGACTCAAGTTCAGTTAGTATATGTTCAGTACTGTTTCATTACTACTTTATTTTGTCGAATCTCTTGTTATTAGCGGACCTATCCTATATTTTCTAATTAATTCAGCTCACGTGAATATACCACAATGGCAGAAGTATGACCGTCATACAGTCAGTAATTGTTTGTTTGTTTTTTTGTTAAGCACAAAGCTACACAAGGGGCTATCTGTTCTGTGCCCATAACGAGTATGAAAATCCTGTTTTTAGAGTTATAAACCTTCAGATTCATCGCCGAACTACTTGTGTGTGTGTGTGTGGGGGGGGGGGTTATAGCTTTACCTTACTGGCAAAGTGTAAAGTGTTAGTTTTGTTATCAACGTTCACCGTTATGTTACCTGTATAAATTAAACAGTTATTCTGTCAGCACACATATGGCTGTCATGCTGTTGGTAACATACTGGACTTTGAGCTGTCGTTTTTTGTTTTGTAATCAGTAACTTGTATGAAACCACATCGTGTTGAGTATAGTATGTGAATATCGTGAAGAATGTAAATTTCTCTTGTTTTATTTTTTTACCATGCCTATATTCGGAAACATTACTTGACGTTGAAGACAAAGTGAAAAAGACCATCGTTTTATTTTCTTTAAATTTACTTTGGGTTTATACACGACATAATTAAAACGTTTGCACAATGTCATTCGTTTGTTAGAATTTTTGCGCAACGCTACAAAAAGGCTGTCTGCGCATAGATGTCCCTAATTTTAAACCGATAGACTAGAAAGAAGGTCGCTAGCCAATATCACCCGTCACCAACTTCTGGGCTTTCATGTCTAGCCGAATAATGGGATTTGATCGTCAGCCTTATAGTGTATTCGGAGTGGGATTTTGCGGCAACGGAACGCGAGTCCCGGGCCCATGGATTCCAAATCCGGGCACGCTAACTACTGAGCCACAGATAATTGTGTCTTGGTTAAGAATAACATTGGTAGGAATGACTCCGGTAAAAGCTGCACTGGTAATAATACAAAATGGCGAAGTGAACAACAACAACAACAAGACTAGGCGTCTGTAAAAATCATTAATATAGCTTTTCCTGCATTTTAGAAAAAGAAACGGTGGCATTTTTTTGTACTTTCCATTATTATTACCAGATTTCATGAACTTTAAAGTTGGCATGCGAAGACGAAATAACTTCTCTGCCACACCACTCAAATTGTGAGATGCAGCATTCATAACTCTTCATCACATCCCACATCAAAAATCTGTGATCGGCAATAATTTTATAATGAAATGAATAACAGTTGTTTAAATTATATAATTAAACCCAATATTAAGTCTAAATAACACTATTCATTGCTTGTCATGTGTCCTTTCGTTCACTAAGTTAGGAGTTTATTTTTGGACAATAGAAATCATTTTCATATGGCCTGTACATTTTTTTCAGTACAACGTGCTTTTTTTTTTCTTAAAAGACTTGAAGACGTATTTTTCCTTTCTTATTAGATAACGTTAAATTTTCAAGTAGTGTGATAAGTGTATAGTCATACACAAAGAATTCCTGGAACAAAAACTGCTTTAAACCAGTGACGTGGTGAGAGCGTCTGGCGCCAAGGGGCAAAACATAACTTGACGCCCCCAACGAAACAATCTCAACTCAGTTTTGACAAAATTGCTAAATTTCCTATCAACTATGAAATGCCGTGGTATTTGAATGAATCGAACACTGAAAACCAAGGGATTTCCCTAGGCATGATATTTCTGATGAAATAGTAATATTTGATGTCAAGCATAACAAAAACATTTTAATAAGTTTTAGTCTAACGGGAACAGCTAAACTCTGGGTAAACGGATTGTTAATTTTGAGCTCCTTGAACCCGGCGCCCAGTGGTACATGTCCCCTGCACCCCTTCACTACGCCATTGCTTTAAACACAATACTATAATACACAAAAGGTAATTAACATTCAAATAGATGAATAAAAATATATCTGTAAAATTCACAAAGTCTCTATACAATAAAAATAAGTAAATGGTTGTTTTACAGAGAAAATTTTCCTTTTGTTTCTTTAACGTTGCATTTTTTCTGTTGTTGAAGAGCCAATGCTTTCTTGACTATTAAATTATTAATATCTATCTTTATTATTCTCTCTTTGATATGGTAAAATTGATATGATACAATTCAAGTAATAGCTTCTTCACTGAATTATTTGAATTTTATAGCTGCATTTTAGGTTTACCAAAATGGTACAATTGTTGAATAAAGAACATGATTAGGGCGCTCGATCAAACAGACTGTCCTTCTTTTTTTTTTTTTTTTTTTGTTACATGAAAAATAATAAAAAGTGCGGGCACAATCAGATTGTTCCAAGTACGTCAACCTTGTCTAAATAAACTTCCGAAATTAGTTCACTGCTCCACAGACTTTTCCCGAAAGTTTATCGAAAGCTTTTTTGTTGTCTAGCTGTTCAAACTCTTAACTTCTAAGCCGAGCCTGCAACAAACTAAGTTAAACTACGTTCATCTGCGTCGTCTGGTCTTGAAACCTCGCTCAACAGCCATGGAAAAAAAAGAGGAGGCGTGTTGTTTAAATCACGTGACATGGTTGGCACTCTGCCAGGTTTTATTTAGTCTCTTCAAGTTGTATGAATATATATATACATAAAGTATCGGAAATGGATGAATGATTGCTATAAGTTAATAGAAATATATGAGAGGTAAGTCGTGAGTTTGGCTTCCTACTTCAAAGCATTAACACTTATATTTTCAGAATTAAGTTATTTCCAACGTAACCTTTCAGTTTACGCAGTGCAATCTAATAATATGTACAAATAATCAGCAATTTGTGTTTTCGGTATTCCAAATAAAGACCTTGCAATTTTGATTTAAAAAAAAACTTTGTTTATATTAAAACAGTAATTTAATATATTTTCTACATTGGAAGAAAGCCTGATCTCAATCATGTATAATTATAAAACGTAAACGACTCACTTTTTATAGTTAATTAGAAATATGATCTAAATTTTAGTTTCATTCTGTGCTATTGTTAATTTTGAATATGTTTATTTGATTGCGTTATTAATATGATATATATATTGTAAAAATTTCCTCAATGCACAGTTCAATTAAAATTAAAATTTTAGAGACGACTTGCTCAATTTAGTCACGCTATCAAACGCGTCCAGGTGGCTCCCTCTATTTTATCTCGGTATTTTAGTGCGTGCCACTTCCGGGTTAGTCTTTGTTTATGGTATATATATATATATATTTAAACAAACTTGTGTTCATCGATTACATTCGTGATCATGTCTGGTTTGGGAAACGATTTTCATTATCTTTCTACCCTTTTATCATATCCTTAAACAATTCACGCGCAAGTACATCAAAATAGTGCTGATTACATCACAACACAGGCGAGTGGCAACCTGAATATTACAATCCCATTGGCTCAGCGTTAAGTCAGAAGGCTTATAACGCTAAAAACCGGGTTTCGATATCCGTGATGAGCACAGCATAGATAGCCCATTGTTTAGTTTGTGCTTAACAAACAAATAAATATAATTCTATTCTGTGGGAAATTCAATCCCCCCAGTAGCACAGCGGTATGTCTGCGGACTTAACGCTAGAATCCGGGTTTCAATACCCGTGGTGGGCAGAGCACAGATAGCCCATTGTTTAGTTTGTGCTTAATTACAAACAAATTATCGATTTTATAAGTTTTATAGAATATCGTGACCTTTTAAAAAACTCTCACGTCTATACTTTAATTCTTTTGGAAGTCGCTTAGGTTAGTAATGAACCGTTTGAAGTTTATTGACCATCATTGGCTTAACTCCCGTTGATTTAAGCTCTTATGTATAGCTAATACCAGGTATATAATGACATTACTTATTAGCTATTGCTAATTACTTTCTTTGTTATATTTACCATTGTTGTAGCGTTCTTTTCTAACTCTTATTATTATTGTTGAACTTTTTCGAGGCTCATCGCGATTACACTTCGGCTTTTAAAGAACATTTGACTATATTTATTACTTCATGTTTCCTACTCCATGTGCTCTGCTAAATGACGGAAGTTAAAGTGGAAGTAGACAAACCTTATAGCATGATACTTTAACATATTTGTATTACATTTAACATTGTTTTATTTTCAATACAAGATTAATATTCTAGCTATTTATTGCATCGATCAGGTATTTGTTTAATTTGTTCATTATTTTGTTCAGTTTTGGGATGTATTTACTATTGGCAATGTCTTGCTACTTGACTACACACCAAAACAAGAACGTGTTGTAATAATTAATCTCGGATGTCACTATTCTCTAAAGTTACACTGTTGAAAGTGTTTAACGGGTTTTCATCTGTCACAAGACGGTTTTAGGAAGAGTCGTATAAAGTTTTGCTTATACGGAGTTACAATGGTGTTACATTGTTATATGAACATTAAAAGGCAACAGTACTTGAAACCAACAGCAAATATTTGTGTATTTCGTAAGTAAGGTATACTTCATTATTTCGTTATTGTTACTTTCATTAACAGTATTGGTTTCAATGTTCGTTATTGTTATTTTCATTAACAGTATTGGTTACAATGTTCGTTATTGTTACTTTCATTAACACTATTGGTTACAATGTTCGTTATTGTTACTTTCATTAACAGCATTGTCTAATTCCATCACTCTTTAAATTTCATTTTTATTAGCATACTATTATTATATTGACTGTTTTTCATTGTTAGCTTAATGTATATATTTAGGACTAACATTAATATCCCAAGCCGCTGAACATCGTGAGATAATCTTAGGATTACGGTCGAAAATATCGTTAAGAACGAGATACTGAACTGATGAAACAATGCATTCTAATATTTATAAATAAGAAGATAAGAAAAGTATATGTAATTACCTATTCTCGCTACCAGGTTGATTTATAGTTTTGCTTTAAGCAAGTAGCCTGCTGTAATCGGAAGTTAATATTAATACTGTATTCAACATGTTTAAGCACACACAGCCAATGAAAACAAATTCATTTTTAGATTAAAGTCATCACCCAATAGCCTTTCTACTCATTTTTGTCCAATACTGACTTCAGTGAGGTATACGAGTCTCCGCGACCGACCGTCCTAATGTCAAGGAATTTTAATCTTGACTTACAAACAATGTTGGAAGTTTTTCTTGTTAATTTACAACATGTAATTGCTTTCTGATATAATGACACGATAGGTTTCTAAAACAGTTAATGTTTATAATTTAACTTAACAATATTTTCAATACTACAGTGACTCAACCACAACGTCTAAGTTACCCTGGCACCCTGAGTGGGGGAGCGAGGGTATTGCAATCGGGCCGCGTGTGTGTGTCCGTGTTTCCGCGCGCGTATCTCGAAAACTAATAGACCAACGTGCACGACAATTTTACATATTATGGAAAGTCTGTATGAGATAGTCCTCCCCAAATTTCATCCGAATTAGTATTGTGGATCACTTTGAAGTATTTTCTATAATGGAGAGATAGGACATTTTCGCGGTTTTGGGTTAGTATAACTCTGTAAAGTATGATCGGATTTGTGCCAAATTTCATGGGCACACATTAAGGTTGAGTCTCCTCATCACACTACAAAAAAAAAAGATCCTTATCGTTAATCATTCTGGGTCGGAGAAGGATTTTCTGAGTTTTCGAAGGTGAAATTTGACGTTATCCTATATAGTTTCGTGCTATCTCGAAAAGAAGCGGCGGGGCATGCAATCTCTATGATTGCTCTTGTTGGTAATGATTAAACGTTACGTGTTTTGTTTAGGAATTAATTGAACAATGTTTTCTATACTACAGTCATAACGTAATGCTATCCAATAAATAAAGTCGGGGCAACAATGCTCCCGTAGTGAACACGTATGGAGAATATAACAGTTTTATGATCATCTGGTAAACATTAGTTTATACCATCTCTCTCTACTCTCAACGCTACTTACACCGCCTGAATTATTTTGGGATCAACAGATGAGTCAAAACATAATCAGAAGAAGAGCACTTCGCGATTTATTGATGAAATAAAACACTTTGCTATGAGTCCTGTTACACTTACTTTCTAAAATCCAATTTAAACACATACTGGCCTTCCATATTTTTTAGATTTTAATTTGAACACACCATATGTTTCAAATTAACCAAGAATTCAGCTGGGTTTGCTAGCAGTTGTACATATAGTACTAATTACTTAAACTAATATATATTCACCTGTTTACAACTCGTCATACGTTGATTCTTCGATGAAAAAAAAGAAGAGGGAACCCTCAATAACCGTGGCATTTGAAATTCTGTTAGGCAGAATTAGAGTAAATTAATCTATGAAACCTTTTTTCTTAGCTATATTTTTGTGCGCCAGCAATACCATGCATGGAGAGCGCGTGTACCCGATTCGATTTCATTATTCATCAGAATCTCTACCACCCTACCCTCGAACTGAAATTCTTTTAGGGAGGATTAGAGTAAATTAATCTATGTGACCTAGGGCGTAGTCATATATACATCATTCGATAGGGTTTGATCTCCAAAGTTTGTACAACAACAAAAAACACAATCTTGAAACCATTCTATGAGCCGTTATGCCGCGGCTAAAATTCCAGAGCATTAAGTTTTGATTACTCTTGGTTCCGACAATCACCTTTGTTGATCGAAGAATCTTAAAAAGAGGGGAACAACTGAATCAAAGTATGTTACTTCATGTAGTATCTCTTACATTTTAAAACTAGAGACAAAAATACACTATCAATGTCGAAAAGAGGTCATGATATTTGTAGCTATCTCCAAAGAAGGGCGGTAGTCCGAAATGTTACATATCAATAAATCAAGTTATTTTGGCATTATATAAAACCCTTCATGATTTTTATACTTTTTGATTTCCGAAGCGGTAATTTTTTATTTATTTTCTACTTTCAGTGGTGAACTGGATGGTTAGAAGTAGAACCAAACCCTAAAAATACAATATATGAGAATATTGTGTACATGTAATATGTTATGATAAAAAGGAATAAATAAATTTTTCTTGACAAAAAAAAAGAACTTTATTGTGAATGTAACACAACAGTAATCAGAAAACAACAACAACAAAGGCTGGTGGAAAATAGAACGGAAGAAAAAAGGAAATTTCATGTGTCAAAATAAAACAGTGACACGGCAAATGGCCCGGCATGGCTTGATGGTTAGGGCGCTCGACTCACAATCTGAAGGTCGCGGGTTCAAATCCCGGTCTCACCAAACATGCTCGCCCTTTCAGCCATGGGGACGTTATAATGTGACGGTCAATCCCACTATTCGTTGGTAAAAGAGTAGCCCAAGAGTTGGCGGTGAGTGGTGATGACTAGCTGCCTTCCCTCTAGTCTTACACTGCTAAATTATGAACGGCTTGCGCAGATAGCCCTCGTGTAACTTTGCGCAAAATTTAAAACAAACAAACAGACACGGCGAACTAGAACAGTTTGATATGTAGGGCGCATGATCAGATTCAACGCTGACATTCAGCGTTGGTGCGCCCTGTTGACTTTTGTGATCGTTGGCTTTCCGGAGTTGTTTCAACGTTGGCTCAACACACTCAGCATCCCGAAGAAGCATTGAGTTTGAAATATGCAACACGACAACTTCTGTGAGAGACGTGGCACTTGTAATAGGTCACTTACAAGTTTAAATTGCTGTAAACGTGCATACAGCATTTTTTCTTTTAACATAAAATAACTGAAAAAGCAACGTTTAAATGGAAACAATTCGTTCACGCAACGTTTCGAATAATCACTCTTTCTCAGGCTTAATATGGAAATGAAATTAGGCCTTCAATATTAAGCCTGACGACGAGCAGTTACTCGAAACGTCTCTATATGAAATAATTTTGTTTCTATTCTAAAGTTGTGTTTTTGAAACGATTTTGTTTTATTACATTTATCTCCCAACGTTGTGGAAATTCCAATTCATCTGAAAACTTTTTTTTTCTTTTGTTTGACGTCCATTTCGGAAATGCCAAGAAATTGAGCAAAGTGTTCACCAACCGTGACGTCATGATGGTTCTAAAGCTGATTAGTGTCGTTGAATTTCGGAATGCGTCCGTACAGTAGCTGCTAACAAGCCGTGCTAATACTGACTGGAACTGGCCTCAAAGCACCTTCTGACTTGCGGAAAAGGCGTCTCTTCGTTACCTGAGCCAATCACGATCAGCAAAATCTGGATAGAGATAGTTCTATCCACTTGAGTGGCTATTGAGTTGACAAGGTCAACTTGGTGGCAAGACCTAGCAGACCATATAGAAGATAGAGACAGTCTAAATGAGGGGTAGCCAGCTCTTGAAACAATTGTGGCAATTTTAGGTTCTGAATTTTAAGTAAATTGCTGACGACCCGAGAAAAAAAAACAACAACAAAAAAACACGCACACACTCCAAACCAAAGCCCATGAAGATGGGGACTGTGAGAGAGGGGCAGGTGGTCAAATTAAATGAAATGATTAATAATATAACGTGTACTTTAATAACATTTCTTGCGTGAGCAGAAATTCCAAACAAAATTTATGCTTTGTGACACAATATGTAATACTTTCTTAATAAGAGACGCAAGGTTTAGCCGTCGCGGGTTGACCACTTCTGGTCCAGACTAACATCAGCTAAAGAGGTGATAAAACTACTCATGTTTTCTAAGGAAGTATCTGGATAAACCTAAAACTAAAGAAATGCACGAACTCTGTAACCAGTCTAAGAAATATAACGGGTATGTTTGTTTGTATTTAAGCACAAAGCTACACAATGAGTTATTTGTGTTATGCCCACCATGGGAATAGAAACCCGGTTTTTAGTGCTATTTGAGGGGGAGGTGGGGGGGGGGGGAGGCTAGCGTATTATTTTTTATTTTAGTTTCTCTTCTATTGGATATCAAAATTTTTAAGTCATCATTAGCAATATTATAGGAGAGTATAGTCCATGATATAAATATATCAAAATCTAAGTGCACGTCTACAGACTTATGCCCAGTTGAAAATGTTTATAAGTGCCAGTGCAAAGAGTAACTTCACAGATATTCATCTTCAGAGACTTGTTGTTTGAAGTTAAGCACAAAGCTACACAATTGACTATCTATTCTCTGTCCACCACAGGTATCGAAACCCGGTTTCTAACGCTGTGAGTCCACAGACATACTGCTGTGATACTGGGGGCTCTTTAGAGACAGAAATATATGAATATGTTTAATTATAAAAGTGCCTTTTTTTAGTGGCTCAGCAATAAATAATAACGCCTTAAAAAAGCTAAAATCGGGTTTCGATTCTCACGGTGGGCACAATTTTGTGCTTAATAACAAACAAACAATTATAAAAGTTTTACAAGCATGGGGAGCAACATAACATAAAACAGTGAATATTTTGAACAATGGATGGCGTTCCCTCTGAGACTGGGTAGTGTTTTCAAGTTTAGTAACCCTTTCCCGTTTCTCTTCCTATCTTTTAAGATTTATACGAGCACAATTCCTAACTGTTTACAAGGGTTATTATCAAATCCATCTTTCTGTTCACGTCGTGAAACTTTCCAGAATAAAACCGCAAAGATACAATTTGTTACCTTTCTGGAAATTCATTAAAAATCTTCCTTTATCAACCACTCATTTACAAGAGATTCTGGATAAAATATAACACACAGAATGATTGTGATTTGGCTCTCTACCCAGTTGTTTTAACCCAGAATGGAAATTTGCGAGATTTTTTATTCCTGAAAATGGGTTTGCTTATTATTAAGCAGAAAGCTACACAAAAGAATACCTGTGCTCTACCCACCACGGGCATCGAAACCCGGTTTCTAGCAGTATACGCCCGCAGACATACCACTGTGCCACTGGAGGGGGGTGGGGTGAAAATGGGAGTTATATCAGATAGCGGCGTACTGTTATTAATATTTCAACAATAATAATAATATTAACGTTTCATTTTATTGAGGTGAAATCAACAGGCTTGTTATCGTCTGTCTTTATATTCCATTAGGCCTGATTAGAATCGCACTCAACCCGGTTCATTCCTCTAGTAAGCAACATTTAAAATTCTCCAATGACAGTTTTGGTACGTCATTGAAAACATCTACATTCCGTAACCCGTTGCTTTCTGATAAATCTCGGCTACTAAATTTTATGACAAAACAAAAACTGATGATAGATACAGGAATGTTAATAATATGAGCTAGACTTATTTGAATTGTCGTAAGAATTCGGCAAGAACGTCATCTGACTGGTAAACCTGTCTTTCTATATTTACCAAAAAGAAAAAAAAAGTTTGTTTTGAATTTCGCACAAAGCTACACGAGGGCTACCTACTCTTGCCTTCCCTAATTTAGCTGTATAAAACTAGAGGGAAGGCAGCTAGTCATCACCACCCACAGTCAACTCTTGGGGCTACTCTTTTATCAACGAATAGTGGGATTGACCGTCACATTATAACGTCCCCACGGCTGAATTGGCGAGCATGTTTGGTGGGACGGGGATTCGAACCCGCCACCCGCAGATTGCGAGTCGAGCTCCCTTACCACGTGGCCCAATTATGTGAGTATCACCAGATGTTTACTAACTGTCATACAATAACTCCCGAATGTTAAATTATTTGAGTATCGCTAGATGTTTACTAATTGTCATACAATAACCCTGAATGTTAAATTATTTGAGTATTACTAGATGTTTACTAACTGTCATACAATAACCCTTGAATGTTAAACTATTTGAGTATTACTAGATGTTTACTAACTGTCATACAATAATCCCTGAATATTAAATTATTTGAGTATTACTAGATGTTTACTAACTGTCATACAATAACCCTTGAATGTTAAATTATTTGAGTATTACTAGATGTTTACTAACTGTCATACAATAACCCTTGAATGTTAAATTATTTGAGTATTACTAGATGTTTACTAACTGTCATACAATAACCCCCGAATGTTAAATTATTTGAGTATTACTAGATGTTTACTAACTGTCATACAATAACCCCTGAATGTTAAATTAATTGGGTGATAATAGATGTTTACTAATTGTCATACAATAACCCTTGAATGTTAAATTATTTTAGTATTACTAGATGTTTACTAACTGTCATACAATAACCCCTGAATGTTACTAATCAGCAGAAACTTCATTCACAGTTGGGCCACGCATGACCTAGTGGTTGACACGGATCGGAAGGTTCAAGGTTCAAGTAATGACATACCCCTAGACTGCTCTGCACTTCCTGCTGTGAAGGTGTGACAGTCGATTTCGTGTAGGCGGCGGGCGCTACTGATCGGTGACTCTTCCTCTGATTAGCAGTCCTAAATTAGGGATGATTATGCCTAAACCTTTGAGGTCTCTTACAACAGTGTTTAGCCCATGTGTTGTATTAGGTATCATTTTATTCATCTTGAAAATACCATATACCAGTGGTGCGTATACTCACTTTTTAGGCGTCTCCCCTTTCTGCACATGCGTTTTGTTGCGCTCCCCCTCATTTTTCCATGTTAATTGATGTTACTATATTACTTAATAGTAGTAATATGTGACAATAGTTTTTTTAATTCTTTATTCTTAAAGTTGTACACTTTTAGGTATAACTTACATGCTGACTTTTCCGCTTCCTTGAGGGCGCACCTCACAGTTTGTGCACTACAGCCATATACCATACCTTGAAGGTTTATTCAGCAGTATTAAGGTATCACGTGTTTATTGTATGATAGTGAAACACGCACGAGACGTTACGAAGCTTTTTCTACAAAATAAATCAGAAATATTACTCCACTTTTCAACAAACATTTCTGACTAATTTGAATTTCATGGGACACAGAGTTTCCTTACAAATGAAGCCTATGTATGTATCAATATGCCCAATCTGGAACAACCAGCTTGTTGATACTGTTACAACCAATAGAAATGTTCTTATCACGTGCTTGTGAACTTTCCGAATAGCATGGTATAACACCAGTAACTATCCATTAGAAACTGAACCTTTCCTTTATGTTACTTTTCATTTTGTTCGAGCGTCAGCAACTGAGAGAGGGTGGTGGGGGTGACAGGGTTGGAATCTTCCTCGTGGTAGTTTTGATATTAAAAAGACACTGTTCGTACGCCCTTCGTGCTGTTAACCTCTGGCTAGCAGCTAGACATAAAAGAACTGGTCGCGCCATCTGTAGATAGCTTTGTTTTCATACCCCGTGATGTAATGGAAACCCTATACGTGTCTCGGTACGGAAATATCCCTGTAGGGTCTAATTAAATTTACATGTTTACGAAAGTTGAGAGTAGTACTGGTGCTCTGGGTTGTTCTACTTTTAGCAACAATGCAATCTGCTTTGGTAAACATTGCGAACAAAAACTTACTGAATTTATTGTAATAGCAACTATTTCGTGTTATATTCATACTACTACTAGACGTTTAATGGCATTATGGTAAGAAATACATGAAATCCGTAAAAAAAGCTTAAAGTTTGTTTGTATGTTATGATTTTCGCGCAAAGCTACACGAGGGCTATCTGCGCTAGCCGTCCCTGATTTAGCAGTGAAAGATTAGAGGGAAGGCAGCTAGTCATCACCACCCACCGCCAATTCTTGAGATACTCTTTTACCAACAAATAGAGGGATTGACCGTCACGTTATAACGCCACCACGGCTGAAAGGGCAAACCCGCAGAATGCGAGTCGAGCGTACTAACCACCTGGCCATGTCAGGCCCGAAAAGCTTCAAGAAGAAATATAAATTGAAAGAAAACGTACATGCCAGGAAAATTTAATTGATCTCATCAGTCGTGGCCGAGTAGTTAGCATGCCCGGACTATAAATCCGAAGAGTCTACGCCACATTGTCACAAAACGAGCTCCAAACTTTGAGGCCGCTGGTGCGTTATAACCATGATGGTCAAATCTCACTTTTCGGTAAAATAAGAGAAGTCCAAGAGTTGACAATGGGTGTTGTTGACTAGCTAGCTACCATGTTGCTAGTCTATCACCTCATAATTAGGAACGGCTATTCGCAAATAGCCCTTTATATAGGTTTCCGTAAACATTCTAAGACAATCCAACAACAACAAAACCGATGTCTGATGCTTGTTGTGCACCAGTGTTTATACAGTAGATTTTATAAGAACTTATAAAGAAAATGGGAAAAAACAATGTTTTGAACGGTTATAGAGAGCAGAACGTTAATTAGTTGTTTTGAACTAAATTTCATAGTAACCTTTTGTGTTTTGGCATGTCTGTGTGGCCAGCAAGAATGGTTTGATAAAAAAAAAAGATTGATGTTAAAAAATAGAATTATAACCTTGGTTTGTTCCCTACATATATTGATGTTTAAAATATGGTTAGAACCTTGGTTTGACCATTAAATATATTGATGTTTAAAATATGGTTAGAAATTTGTTTGATCGTTACCTAGATTAACGTTAAAAGATATGGTTAGTACCTTGTTTAAATCAATAAGTAGATTGATGTTTAAAACGTGGTTAGAACCTTGGTTTGATCACTACATATAATGATGTTTAAAATATGGTTAGAACCTTGGTTTGATCACTACATATAATGATGTTTAAAATATGGTTAGAACCTTGGTTTGATCACTACATATAATGATGTTTAAAATATGGTTAGAACCTTGGTTTGATCACTACATATATTGATGTTTAAAATATGGTTAGAACCTTGGTTTGATCACTACATAGATTAATCTTACAAATATGCATAGAACCTTGGTTTGAGCGCTACGTAGATTAATCTTACAAATATGCATAGAACATTGGTTTGATCACTACATAGATTAATCTTACAAATATGCATAGAACCTTGGTTTGATCAGTACATAGATCAATCTTACAAATATGCATCGAACCTTGGTTTGATCACTACCTAGATTAATCTTACAAATATGCATAGAACCTTGGTTTGAGCGCTACGTAGATTAATCTTACAAATATGCATAGAACCTTGGTTTGAGCGCTACGTAGATTAACGTTAAAAGATATGGTTAGTACCTTGTTTAAATCAATAAGTAGATTGATGTTTAAAATATGCATAGAATCTTGGTTTGAGCGCTACGTAGACGGATACAGTTACAAAGGTTATTTTCCCAGATTTTGATTACTAGGGTAAATTTTCCCAGCGTTAATAATCATGATTAAACATCAGGCTGGACGTAGCCTAGCGGTTGACGTGTCCGACCGTGAATCCGAAGTTTCATGATTCGCATTCCATTGTCGAAAAATGCGCTCCGCACTCAGAGGCCGTGTGCGCTCTATATGAGTGACAGTCAAATTCCACTATTCGGTTAGATAAGAGTAGCTCAAAAATTGGCGATGAGTTCTATTGACTACAGCTGTATTCCCTCTTATCTACCAGTTCAAAATTAGGGACGGATATGCGTAGATAGCCCCTGTGTAGCTTTGCGGGAAAACTCTAAAACAAAAAAAAGCAAACGTTAATTAAACAAGATTATTACTTACCGTGTATGGGAGTGCCTTTTTCTTTGCTTTTTCTTAGAAATTGTTTAAGTTATGCCTTGCTCAGTTCTAGGAAACACAACAATCTGCTGTTTGTTTAGATGTTTAGTTCTTGAAATATGTTTTAAAAGCATCTTACTATAATGGACGTAGCGTGTATGTCAGTATGTATGTATGTAACCAAAACTACAGAAAAGTATTTAAAATCCACATATTGATGCTGAGGTGAAATATTGATTGTTTAAAGATTTTTCTGTATTCTTAGGGTGTATTTTAAACTTATAAGAAAAGGATCCAAAGAAAGCCATTCAAGATGGGAAGGCTAAAGGAGTATAAATAACCCTGTATATTGAATCCTTTTGATGCAGTAAGTTGCATATGGCTAAAGGGCAGAATTCGAACACTTTTTACGTGCAATACTTCCCAGAAAAAAATACTTTTTTTTTTTTAGTAAAATTTTCACTTTTTTTTTACAGATTCTTAGAATTAGGTATGAATACTATGATTATTAATTTTAGCACAAACAGTATTAATAATGCTAGTATTAATAACCGACGAACTTCCGCTCTCCCCTAAACAGAAATCTTTGTTTTTCTCTATATAAAATAATAACACGAAATTTTTTATTCCAATTTACACTTGGTTTTGGTTGTTGCATATTCAATACAATAAAAGCGAAGTATATCAGAATGTGTTTATTGTACTCCACATAAATAAATACATATATTAGACGTTTCTTAACTTACGTCACCAAAGAGGAATTACTAAAAAAAATATTATTTAGGAGATCAAATTATTAGTAGTATATTTTGGTATTACCACATTATCAAAACAAACTTCACAGAGAAAAAGAGAACTTTCTTTTCACTAGCGTCAGTGGTAAGCTTAAGGGCTTATACGGCTGAAATCCGGGATTTAATTCCTGCACTAGGCAAAAGGCAGTTAACGCATTGTGCAACTTCGTGCTTATCAAGAAGCAAATAAATAATCATTTTCACTGTCTCTAATGGAGTTATATACTTATTGAAAAGTACAATTTAATGCAGGTATTCAGTACTCAAAAAGTACCATAAATATATAAACATTATTCCATGTTTAACCCTCAAATTGACGACTTTTTTACCGTTCGAGAAGCGAGTTTTTTTTACTGGAATGCTTTTTGAATAAATGTATCTTATCACACATAGAACAAGTGTACTGAATATAACGCTCCACAACGTTTAAAGACTGGCGTGACATCTTAATGTCTGAATAAATTCTGTATAGCTTACTACTGACTTAAAGACTCACATGTTTTTCTAATCAAATTTATCTACACACTAAAACCATAAAAAACAAACACGTCAGCTGTTGTTTTCGGCACGTTTCAAGTCAGATCGAAGGCTTCAGGGTTCGAGACGTGATACTGCTGAACACGCTTCGAGCTTTCAGCTGCGGTGCGTTATAAGAGTGACAGTCAATCTTGCTACTATAGGTTCAAAGAGCCGGATAAAGTCCTTGTGGCGGCGGGTGCTGCTGGTTGGCTGCCGTTCCTCTGTTCAGTAGCGCAAACATAGGGACGGCTGTTCATGAAACCTATATGTCTCTAACCTGACCATTTAGCTCACAAGTGCGCATGTATATTTCAGGTGAAACATTCTATGGCGTAAAATAGTTCGAAACGTTCATTAACCTTATTAAAAATATCTAGTTTGAAAAATTCGCTAAATTAATCATACAAGTTGTTGAATAGCCTAAAATAATAAGAATGTAGGTCTGAGATGTTCAGTTTTCATTTTAGATCGTAAAGCAAAAGATCCAGAAATGCTCACTTACACATTTTGTAATATGTAAGTGTAAAACTACCCTGCGTAAATTTGCCATTTAGGTTACATCTATAAACAGTTCCACGTGACTTACAAACAATGAAGATGATCCAACATATGTTTTTAAATAAATAACTATATATATATATATATATATATACAAGGACTCTTAACTTCCTGCTGGTAAAATAATAAACTAATTTCAATATAATTTATAGTACGTTCACATTCAGTCCCACCTATGGCTAGTTTTCACTTGGAATTTTCTTGCTAGTCACCATGTAGTTTTATCACCCCAAAGCGTAGGAAGCCCAACATGATTCACGAGTTTCGAGCGGCTACAATCCCACTTCAACTTCGTTAGAATGACTGGAAATAATCCTGAAGACTGAAAGAATAAAATTAGAAGAAAAGAAAAGCAGAACGTCGTTATGTCTAAGTTGCAAACCCTTTGGCTTAAATCAATAGTATTTGTTAATAAAATATTTGATCACAGTAATATTTTACCACGTAAGCTTGATTTTAACTGAAATGGTTCATTCTAGACTATGTAAGTGATTATTATAACAATTTTGTACTATATGGGACCGGCATGGCCAGGTGGTTAGGGCGCTCGACTCGCAATCTGCGGGTTCGAATCCTCGTCCCACCAAACATGCTCGCCCTTTCAGCCGTGGAGGCGTTATAATGTGATGGTCAAGCCCACTATTCGTTGGTAAAAGAGTAGCCCAAGAGTTAGCGGTGGGTGGTGATGACTATCTGCCTTCTCTCTAGTCTTTCACTGCTAAATTAGGGACGGCTAGCTTTGCGCGAAATTAAAAAAAAAAAGAAACAAACTGTACTGCATTATTAGACGTTGTGTCCAGTACATCAGTCAACCATAAAGTTATCTTAAAACTTTGATTGTATATAATGTTGTTTTTCAATGAACAAATTACTATAAAATAAGCCTTAAAGTTATCCTAAGACTCTGCTTATTATAAATATCACACTGAGTTTGACATCATTGGGCTTTTTTATCCAACGGACAAAATTACTATAAAAAAGTATTAAAACTAGCCTAAAATTGCGATGATCATAAATATAACACTGTGCGTTATATTATTAGACTATTATTTTTCATCTGATGGACAGAATTATTAAAGAAAACGCCTTAAATTTATCCTAAACACTGATTATCATAACAACTTTGTGTTTTACATTATTAGACTTTATGTCCAAAAGACAGAATTTCCATAAATTAACCTTAAAGTTATCCGAACACTAAAACTTTTTCAAGGTTAGACCGACAGATGGTAGTGAGTCTGCAAACGTTAAAGGGAAGCATACAAAACCAGTTTCGCTAATCGATTGGTATCAAACGGAAGTAATCTCCTTCGTATAAAAAAAAAGAAAGTTTCTGAATTACTTTGAACGTAGTTTAATAATTTAAACGATGTTGGTTTTTTTTTGTATTATTATCATTTTTTTTCAGTTAAAAATCATCACTTATTTTCTATACAAACCGGAACTGACAAACGGATGCAGGAAGGGTTAGGCAGCGAACGAATGTCCCAAACGAAACAAGCAAACGACATTAATTTTAAACAAGCATTACTTAAGCCTAAAAAAAAAGAAGTTAAAACTAAGTGCACATTGTTTCATTCCGCATGACAAAGGATTATTAATGTCACATCACCAAGTTTATTATAGAACGATAACAATATGCTAGCCTATGAGACGCAAGAACTGTTACACCACTTTATGGCCAATGTTAATCCAAAGGCTTTTTTGCAGAGTCCGCATAGATATTTTCGTAATTTTTTCTTTACTATTTATATGAAATTTTGTATAAATATGTCAGTCATTCAGTCATTTTGTAGATAACAAATCAAAAATTAAGCTTACTTATTATGTTATGATCCACTTAACTTTAATTTTGAACTTCTTAGTTATACAATAACAATATTTATTTTGAATTTATGCTTCCTTTGCTTTGTCTTCTTGTTAAGCACAAAGCTATACAATGGGCTATCTGTGCTGTGCCCACCACGGGTATCGAAAACCCGGTTTTTAGGGTTATAAGCTTTCAGACTTACCGTTGAACCACTGGGGGGGGGGGTAGGAATTTATATGTTTGTTTGTTTTTAATTATGCACAAAGCTACACAAGGGCTATCTGTGCTCTGCCCACCACGGGTATCGAAACCCGGTTTCTAGCGTTGTAAGTCTGCAGACATGCCGCTGTGCCACTGAGGGGCGAATTTATATGTTTATTTCTACAATGGGTAGAATATCGTGAATGTTGCTGTAGGATGCCTTTACCAAACTAATCATTCCAATTTTCTTTCTAATCTATCACTTCAAAATTAGAGATGACGAGCGCAGATAATCCTCGAGTAACTTTGCGCAAAATTCAATAAACAAACAAACCCTTGTTTTATATCAGTAGTAAACAATTTTATCTCTAAACATTGTTCTCGTAAAATACCCCATATTAATTTTTAGTTACATTTCAAAGCATATTCTGTCCTATAAAATTCATTTACAAATCATGTTACTAGCACTTATGTGCTTAGTGAAATTCCAAAATTATGATTTAGACGTGTGTCTCGGTGTACATAATTTTGCTAAAACTATAAATTCGGTCAAGAAAATGGACGTTACAAATATTGTTCTTGAAATCAACTTGAGTGGAAAAACCACATAAATTTTTTCTAAACAAAGTATTTCAGTTCTCAAGAGGCAGGATTGGGCCAGACTCTGGATTGGAAAAAGTCCAAAGTTCCAGCCTCGATATTCTGGAACATACTCCGCACTTTCAGTTATGGGGGTGCGTTATAAGTGTGGCAGTCAGTAGTCGTGTAGACGTTTTGTCTTGCCCCCCCCCCGCTAAATTAGAGATGGGTATATTCGAACCAGTGGCACAGCTGTATGTCTGTGGACTTACAACGCTAGAAATCGGGTTTCGATACCCGTGGTGGATAGAGCTCAGATAGATCATTGTGTAGCTTTGTGCTTAACTTCAAACAAACGAACAATATAGAGGATTAATGTAGAGTATTCAACAAAAGTAAACCAGATAAGGATTGAGGATCTCTGGATCTTCCACAAGAAATAAATCGTTCGTGAGTTGGTTGGACATTATCTTTCACGATACTGACTCTGAAATAAAATCATGCGAAATATATATTAAGTTATGTCAATATATTACGTTTCCTATTAGGAGGGGACCGAACGGGATCTAGTGGCCTAGTGGTTAACGTATTTGAAAGGTCTTGGGATCGAGATGCGCTACTACGAAACACGATTTGCACTTTCAGCTGTGTTATAAGAATAATAATCAAAACCGCTTCAGGCTGCGGGATCTATTGACTGGTTGCCTTATCTCTCCACCGCAGTTCAAATGAGGGAAGGTATGCCTGAAACTAGAGGGGTCTCTTACCGTGACCTTTAGACCACTGTGTGCGTAAAGTGTTGTTCAGGTGCACGATGTGATGGGTGATGTACAGGTATAAATACTGTACGTGCTACACATATTTATTTCAGCGTAAGACTTACACAAGTGACGTCCTGCGTTCCGTTCACTGCGAGGAGTCTAACCCCGAATCTTAGCTCTGTAAGTTCTTAAATCTGCCACTGACCCACCTGGGGACATGTGATAAACTGGCAAATATGTACATTGTTGGTACATTTCTATACTGCTCACGAGCGTGTCGACGTGCGAAGACAAGATCACTATTACATTACCGTAAAAATAAAATTAACTACGTGAGTTCTGAAAATATAATATTTACACAACATGAATTCAACACACAGTTTCAAGGGTAACAGACGGAATATTGTACGTCACTAAAAAATCTGGTCTTAGATAATTGTCAGTTTTAGTACGAAATTGAGGAAACACTTATAAACTTCGTCGGTGAGATATGGAAAGATATCCCTGAAAAACTAAGCGTAGCGGTAGGCAAACATCCGTTTCAGTGAGAAACGAAAAGACACTATACGTCAGTGAAAATCCGGAGGTAGACTATTGTCAATTTTGGAGGAGAAACAGAGTACAAACATTAACAGGGCTGGTTTTATAAATATGGGTAACAGGACAAATGCACGAGGAACCTGTGATTGTGAAGTCCTCTAATTATTTATTATTCTCCAAGTATCTTGATGAATGGAACACAAAGTTTTAGTCTCTGTATCTTGATGAATGGAACATGGAGTTTTAGTCTTTGTATCTTGATGAATGGAACATAGAGTTTTAGTCTCTGTATTTTGATGAATGGAACACAGAGTTTTAGTCTCTGAATCTTGATGAATGGAACATAGAGTTTTAGTCTCTGTATCTTGATGAATGGAACACAGAGTTTTAGTCTCTGTATCTTGATGAATGGAACACAGAGTTTTAGTC
>NW_013666914.1:52522-53207 GCF_000517525.1 Limulus polyphemus
TGATTGCTGTAAACGTCTTGTTTAATCTGTGTTGTGTTAAATGTTTTAAAGTAAGTTTTTATATTATTGTTTGTTATCTTGATGAATGGAACATAGAGTTTTAGTCTCTGAATCACTTTTGATTGCTGTAAACGTCTTGTTTAATCTGTGTTGTGTTAAATGTTTTAAAGTAAGTTTTTATATTATTGTTTGTTATCTTGATGAATGGAACACAAAGTTTTAGTCTCTGTATCTTGATGAATGGAACACATAGTTTTAGTCTCTGTATCTTGATGAATGGAACACAGAGTTTTAGTCTCTGTATCTTGATGAATGGAACATAGAGTTTTAGTCTCTGTATCTTGATGAATGGAACATAGAGTTTTAGTCTCTGTATCTTGATGAATGGAACATAGAGTTTTAGTCTCTGTATCTTGATGAATGGAACACAGAGTTTTAGTCTCTGTATCTTGATGAATGGAACATAGAGTTTTAGTCTCTGTGTCTTGATGAATGGAGCACAGAGTTTTAGTCTCTGAATCTTGATGAATGGAACATAGAGTTTTAGTCTCTGTATCTTGATGAATGGAACATAGAGTTTTAGTCTCTGTATCTTGATGAATGGAACACAGAGTTTTAGTCTCTGTATCTTGATGAATGGAACATAGAGTTTTAGTCTCTGAATCACTTTTGATTGCTGTAAACG
>NW_013666914.1:54207-68205 GCF_000517525.1 Limulus polyphemus
CAAAGTTTTAGTCTCTGAATCACTTTTGATTGTTGTAAACGTCTTGTTTAATCTGTGTTGTGTTAAATGTTTTAAAGTAAGTTTTTATATTATTGTTTGTTAATTTAACTTTACAAGATTCTTGGCTCTTGTTTTGTTTGTAATTAAACACAAAGGTACACAATGGGCTATCTGTGGTCTACCCACCACGGGTATCGAAACCCGGATTCTAGCGTTGTTAGTCCGCAGACATACCGCTGTAACACTTGGGGTGGGGGTGGGGGTTCTTGGCTTCAGAGCAGAATGAACAATGGAGGATTTCCTTCGACACCAAGCAGGCTCGCTGACAGACAAGCTGCAGGTGGTGTCCTCTGTGATCAATTTTATGCTTAAACGTATGAAAACATTACACAGTATTAATATTAAACATAAATTGTAATTGTAGTAGATGTAAAATATTAAAACTTAACAAAAATGTCACGATTTATATAAAGGTAACAAAGCCCAATTGAAACAAGTATTAATTTAAAGAAAATAAATTTTCGTAGGCTATGTAATGAAAAATCTTGCCTCATAAATACAGTGTTGATAAATAAATTATTCAGATGTAAAACTTATGAATTATAATGCACAAAATGATACAAAACAATATATTAAAGTTTTAAATTTCCATGTGTTACATTAATGGTTGCTCTTTGGCGGGAAATTAGTTACTGCTAAAGTCTCTATAGGTTTTGTGGCGAAACTGTTGGACGAACAGAATAGCCTAAGAATAATTGGAGGTTCTTTCCACCTTGGCGATAAACCGGGAAAAGTAGAAATAGTTGTCGAATAACCATTTAAAACCTGCCCATGGAGTTGTGCTAAGATAAAAGAGTTGTTAAATGACGTGATGGAATTATCAGTTGTACAGATCCCAAGTGGAACAATGATACAACTGAAAATCTTATATGGGAGGAGTAGTCAATGATGTTCATCTAGCAAGTACTGAAAACAGTGTCTAGAACATTTGTACCATTCAACTACAAAATAATATGTTGCAAATACTAAATGTACTTGCGCAGAGTCCCTGAAAGTATTCTGTTTCAAGAGTAAATAAAACCAAAATTAAAAGTAACAAATATCTTTATTTCTTGCTTTTGAAGTTCATATCTCATGCTGTATTGTAGCCTAGAGAGTGCATAATTATTCTCGTTAATCATGGCATGCACACGTTTTACTGACATGACGACAGTACAAACTGCAACGTTAAGCGTCCTCTATGTGACGTCATTTTGTGTCTACTGACTGACTGACTGACAGACAACACACTACTGTATAATGTTGCGAGTGGTTAAAGTTGGTGATTCCTCCATACATCTCCGAAAGATCAGGACCGAACTCCCTTCTTCGGGAAACTGAATTAGATGAATTGAAAACTGCTTAAAACAAACTGAATACACTTAAAAACTGGAGCTTAAACACTAAGGAAAATGTCACAGTCAAGAGCATCCGCTGAAAAGAAAAATCCAAGGACAATGAAAAACTCACATTGAAAGACAGAAATAGGCTTGTTTTTAAGGATTATTTCATAGTTTCTACTTAATCTACACGCACTATGGCAAATATATATTTTTTTCATTTCTGTCTACTCATAAATTTTACATTTTGTTCTTTCAAAATAATTTTTTTAGGATTCCAAAGGGGTCAAGTTCCCATCTTGCTCTAATGAGTATACAGCTTTGGTCCAAAAATTAAAACGACAACTACTGCAATATATTTGATAAAATTCTGAACTGAATCTTTATACAGAATGTTTTGTACTTTTTTTCTTGTTTTAGTTTATAAATGTTAGATTTTCAAAGAAGATTGAAAAGCAGATTTAAAAGTTATTTGTAGTCTAAATTATAACTGAACCTAATATTTACACACAGTCTTTTATCCCGATATACTCAGTTCTTTATACTTAATACATTAACCTTAGTAGCGTCTTTTACCCAGAGATTACAGTAAAGAGGATTACTTAACATCCACAATCACCTGCAAGGATTGATTACAGGTGGCTAGAGTGAAGAGGTTATTGAACACCCATAATCACCTACAAGGATGGCTTATGGGGGGCTAGAGTAAAAAGGGTTGCTGAACACCCATCATCACCTACAAGGAAGGATTATGGGGTAGGGGCTAGAGTAAAGAGGGTTACTGAACACTTATCATCACCTAAAGGATAGATTACAGGGGCTAGAGTAAAAAGGGTTACTGAACACCCATCATCACCTACAAGAATGGATTACGATGGGGGGCTGGATAACGAGGTGAGTATTGATGAGTAATAATGGAAGTGGAGAACTTAGTAATGTCAAATGTGTGCATGAAATTAAACAAGAAGACCATTTACTCTCTGGCCTCTGACTATCAGAGTACGAGTAAAATAAAAAATACCAGACACTTTAATGCTTCTCGAAAGCCTATTACCATAAACTGAACCAGACTGACTGAAAACTACAACAGACAAACTGTTTTATACTTACAACTGAAACTGAACATAAAGGAAAACTTCAAAGACTCTAGTTACGTTCAAGGTGAAAGGATTAATGACTGTTCCATCTTTTTGTGTGAGATACAGTCTAGACTGGAAATAACCAGAGACAAGTGGCACAGTCTAGACTGGAAATAACCAGAGACAAGTGGCACAGTCTAGACTGGAAATAACCAGAGATAAGTGGCATAGCCTAGACTGTAAATAACCAGAGACAAGTGGCACAGTCTAGACTGGAAATAACCAGAGACAAGTGGCACAGTCTAGACTGGAAATAACCAGAGACAAGTGGCACAGTCTAGACTGGAAATAACCAGAGACAAGTGGCACAGTCTAGACTGGAAATAACCAGAGACAAGTGACATAGCCTAGACTGTAAATGACCAAAGACATGTGACATAGCCTGAACTGGAAATATTCAGAGATATGTGGCACAGTCTAGACCGGAAATAACTAGAGATGTGTGACACAGTTTATACTGGAAATAACCAGAGACATGTGACACACTTTAGACTGGAAATAAATATTAAATGTGCTACATTTTTAGACAAAAGTTTACATGCTTCCTGCTACACCTGGAAATGAGCACCTATTTTGATGAGAAAAATGGCTTAACAATCTCAAATCACAGCAAGCTAGATCAAGTACATACCTCACAAGTTTTTGAGACAGCTTCAATGGACTTTTTGTGTCTTCAGTCTGATTAAATGTGGTTTTGGAAGCGAACATCTACAAACAGTGAAGGACCTGTCGAAAATTTCTCATGATGTGAAGTCTAAGATTGATTTTGCCATCCTTCATACGGGCCAGTCATTAAGGAAACATCAACAGCATGTAATCATAGCCATCATACTGGACTCGACTGATGATGGAGAAAGTTTTATTTAAGGGCAGAACAG
Organism: Limulus polyphemus; assembly: GCF_000517525.1. Lineage (NCBI taxonomy): Eukaryota > Metazoa > Arthropoda > Merostomata > Xiphosura > Limulidae > Limulus > Limulus polyphemus. The sequence continues at coordinate 57,604 of NW_013666914.1, forward strand.
GATGGGAAATGTCATTATAAAACACATTAAACCCTAGTGTGTACATGAACTGAGTGTTAGTCTTTGATTAGACAAAGTTATAAGTAGTGTATACACATGTAAAAATGAACAAGCTACACACACACACACATACATGTAAGATTTTTCACTCATACATTTGGACCAACTTAGTAACATACAATCTTCTTTTCAGCCTAAAAATCAAGTAAAGCTATAAATTAAAAATTTTCGGAAATCTAAAAATGAGTACATAAAACAACAACAGACTTCAAATTGTTTTAACACGAGCCAGCCCGGCATATTGATATGAAAAAAAAAAAGACCCGAGACCATGAGAGTCAACATGGATAAGTTAATTTGTCAATATAAACTAAAATGGTGTAGCAATGAAACATGCTTAAAATGTTCTAGATATGGTTGTGAATGTGAAGGTTTAAATATAGTGATTAAGCTAAACCGTGGGTCCAGGTCGGATGAGGGAAGAACTTATTCGAAGATGTCCCAATCGATTTAACATACCAGCTGAATCAGAGATTCTTCAGTTGATTACTGCATTAACAGTGAAAAAACAAAACAAAACGGGCACAATAGTATCATTATTTTTTAAAAGGGGGATTGAAATCATATATAACAAATCATTAGTTTCAGTATTTTGTGAAACTAACGGCACAGTAAAGCCTAAAGATGCAGTGTTGAAGTTGAAGCAGATGCACGATGTCATTACAAGATGATTTCCCTAGCGATTCCCATATCAAAAATGTCATTTCTGCAATGAAGAGTACATATCAGAAGGATGGTATAATGCCCTGTTTGGTATCACCATAGTATAATCCATATAGATTTACAAGTTGTGCCAAGCTTCTTTCATCGAGATCTATCAAAACAACCCTAAATAACCGGTTTCCGGAATGACCACTCCTGTTGACCATCCTACGCTCAGTACTAAAAGACGCTGGGCTGTCTCGTGTGGCAGGTGTTAAAATTAGATTGAAGCGTTGTTTCTCTGTGTTGTTGTTTTAGCGCAAAGCTACACATTGGGCTATCTGCACTATGTCTACCGCAGGGAATCGAACCTCGGATTTTAATATATGTATTATAAGTACGCAACCATTGTACATACCTAATACATATGTTATAGGAAATGGCCACAATTTCTGCCCAGAGATAAAAGCGAGTACAGTACACATACGTATTTGGTTTTCATCCAAACAAACTTCATCTAACTTTGTATAAATCCTTGTATTATTCCCTAAAAAATAATCTTTATTTGATGGCAAATAATTTCTTTATCTTTACAAAAATTATTAAAACCGGCAAATATACTTACTTCATTGTAGAAGGTACTGTCTCCAATCACACAGAAAAATCAAACTTTTTTTCTAAAAAAAAAACAAAAACAAAAACTAATCAAGCAGAGATTAACGTTTCATTGTTCACTGAGTAATAATCTGAATTTTATCTATTGAAAATTCTTACTCCGACTAAACAGATAGTGGTTTATAAAACTATTTTCCAGCAAATCAGAGCTCTTACGTTTCGCGTATTCTATTACTTTTTTGCTAATTTCTTTAGCAAGAAGCCGAAGCGTAAAGGTAATAATGATTCGAAAGTTTACCCCGAGTACTACTTAATACTTCAGCTGCTAGCTGGAGTACCCGTTCGTTGGACGGGTGAAATAAAAACTCGTTTGTAACAAAGCACAGGAAATTGTGCTTTTACTGTTTTTTCTTAACATAATAAACATTAAAAGTCCAATTAAAATACATAAATGTACCAATACTGAAAATAGAGACATACTGTTTTCAAGAATTCTGTCAATATGAGCCCCCCCCCCCTCCAGTGGTACAGCTACATGTCTGCCAGAAACCGGGTTTCAATACTCGTGGTGGGCAGAGCACGGATAGCCCATTGTGTAGCTTTGTGCTTAACTACAAACAAACAAACTATCAATATGAAATTAGATGGGGGTCCACCCCCTCATGACCTTTCTTGTGTCATCCTGTATCACTCTGTCAAGCTGTGCTGATTTGGTAGTTGTTGTTTTTTCTTTTCCGAAATTAGATGTGGGGGTCCAAACTCCACTTCCCATTCATGACCTTCCCCATGTCATCCTGTATCACAGTGTCAAGTTTGGTGCTAATTGATCATGAAATGTGGAAACGTATAAGGAACAGATATGAAATAATAGATATACAACCATGTATTTTTTTTCACAGACACACACACATTTCTTGATATAGTAAATTGTTATTTTTCGTAATCTATGAAAATTCTTACTGAGTTCCAATAACACGTATAAACAACCTGCATACCTGAAAGACACGCTATACTTGTTTGTTTTCTCTATACTGTTCGCATTATTACTAATTAGAAAAATGATAAAAATTCTGTAAATATATAACACTGCATATCAGTAGACAAAAGAACGTATTTTCCTTCCCACCCCGTTTTGTCTAATGATGATTAACAGTGACATTAAAGCTTGCTAACTTGACAATGCTAAGAAACTAATATAACTGGTAGAAACATTAAGGTAATGAATTATTTCCACACCGTTAACTAAGCTTAACCTTCGGCCAGAGCGATTGGTCTCCGTCTGTTACACAACACTACGACTAATGAGAGGAGCCCTAATGTTGAAGGTTTACTGTACGGATTTCTACGACTATGTTGATGTTTCATCCCCAGGGAGGGAATGAAAGATAAAAGCACTTTTGGATGCATTAACTCGGTATAAGCAGTCTCAAGATACCTGTACAGAGCTCCGTTTTAATGTCATTAAATAGAACTTATTCACATAATACGGAATTAGTACCGCATTTCATAATAGTTAATGTATCAATTGTTGCCATGGTTAGTAGCCCATGCGATCACCTGGGCCTAATTATTAACTTGTAACTTCTTTTTTTATATACTTATATACTTCTTACCGGTTTATTTCCTGCGTTTCGGTTGCTCATATACCGCCCGTCATTAGGGAAGAGTAATGAAGGATTATTTCTGTGTTGGTAGTAGCCCGGATTCGATCCTGGGTCTTCTTGTGTGCTCTACGCTCGATATTTAAACTTGAATGAACTATTTGAATGTTTTCAAGAGAGGTGTTAAGGTTTCTCTGTCTCCTATGCTAGGTTGATTTGGGTTTGTTAACAGATAGGTGGAAGTAATCGGTTTCTTTTTCTCATGTGGTATTTATAACCTCTTATTTTAGTATTATTCCATTTTGTTCTCCTCCGTTACAATGGGCTATTCCAGATAGATCAACATTAATGAGTCTTGTATGTCTATGCCCCTAAATTCAAACTTTTGTTTTTTCTCCAGTGTATTACAATCCACATTCATAGGGTTGTTGTAAGTGGTGTTTATTTTTTCTCCATGGAGTCTCTAGGTTGTTTTTGCGTGTACTAATTATGAACGTATTGTGTTATGGCTTCTGAATACTCTTTTGTCTTTATAATGTTTACATATACTTTGTACGATTCCAGAGATACACCTGACATATGGAAATATGAATATGTGTATCTGTAATTTTCTCCCTGTTTAATTTCGGTGGTGTACGATATACCGATTACAATAATGTTACTGTAAGAATTTCATGACCCATTGCGGCCTAGGACTTTGTGAGGAATTTAGGGATTTAGACAAGCTTACCTGTAACTTAGCTAAAATAAATAACGACGTCACTTTCTTCCATAAATGTCAACAATGTGACGTAATTCCTAAAGAACTTAGGGTTAAGTTACCTTTCAACACTCACGGTGTGACAGTCAAACTTAGAAACTTGATAAAGCCATTCTTCAAGATAGGATCAAATATCACCACATAAATAAACACAGGATACAGAGTAATATTAATGATCTGTATCATAAAATAGATAATACAACAGCCAACATAGACTCTATCAAGATAAGCACAGCTATTCAAAATTTATACAAACACATGCACACACTCGTACTCAGAAAATCCACATAAAGGCCTTCTAACATTTTAGACACACCTAACTCCATAGTAATAAACTTAAGTAAACTACCAATAACAGAAACTAAAAATAGTGTATTAAGTACAATACTATACTTCACCCTAACAAATAACACCTTAGATATATCTATAACCACAGAAGAGGCAATTTACAGCTTGCCAGAAAAAGAAAAATTTAGAATAAAACTAAGATCAACAGTCCAGAAAATCATGAAATGGAAACTCTGCTATAATACCACCCTATCAGAAAAACACTTCGCTCAGGAACTGAAAAAAAAGACAACACCATTTTTTACCTGCAGACAAAGAGACTGCTACTGTCAACATGGATAAAGAACACATATCATCAAGCTCCAAACTCTAGTTAAACATGGCCACTACATTAATACCAATTCTAAGTCAACCGTTAACACACAGAAGAAAATTAATTACATCCTCAATAAACGTTAAAAAAAACTTAGGAGCAGAAACAGTTAAGCAAGTAACAGTACTCCACAGCACCACCCCACAAATCTACGGTTTACCTAAAATGCTGAGACAAGGCTGCCCCCCCCCCCCTCCGTTCTACTGCAGAAATTCACCATGCCATCCATTTGCTAGATATCTGGTGGATAAAGGGTAAATATCCTCACATGATTAGAACTCAGCTCATAAAAGGGACCGCGATAACCCCACTCAACACAATGCTCAGTTCCAACCCTTGACACACTACAAATACCCCCCCCCCCCAACAGTTTGAAAATTATAGAAATCTTAAATAACACAGCCAACTGACAATCTCCATGATAGAACGCACAACCTTCTATGTCAACGCGACCTACTTCCAACTTGAAAATAAACACTACAAACAACAACAAGGCCTACCTACATATATTTGTCTAAGAAACTGTATATATAAAGACACAAGATGAAAATGATGTTCATTGTTATCTCTGGAATAAAAATTAAATATTTTCATTTGCAAAATAAATTTTAAATCTACAATAAAAAGAACAATACCAAATTTATATGGATACAAGTTTCGACAATTTGACGTGTCCTCTTCAGTCAAACGTTTGTTGTTAGATTACTTTACGCCATATTGGGCATTTACCTACTACATCTTAGGTGATTTTGGGAGCTAACTTAAGCAGAATTTCACTGCCTATGAAGGTAAAATATTTTGAATCAGTGCCTCCTTATATCAACATCGATATTCTCATGGGATTAAAAAAAAATATTATCTGAGTTGAGTTGCGTGACTGAGAAGTGAAAACGGAGCAGAAATCCCCCTCCCCAGTAATGGACATTACTCAGCTAGCACCATTGATCCTTGTGCGACTTAACATTACTGATAAGCGTTATAAAAGGCTTAGTTTTATTTATTTTTAATGGGATATGTTACATCTATTTATACTAGCCGTTCTCTATAATTATGCTAAGTTATGTGTAATATCATATGAACATTATTATGTCTTCTGTATTAGCAGAATATCGGTATTGTGTTGTCTTGCTGACAGCTGTATCAGAACAGTTGTTTATATGCTTTCCAACAGGTGTCTGGAGACAATAAGTCTACAACTTTTTTGCTACAAGGTTATATATATTAGTCCTATTATGCTGCATTTATTAAACAAACAATAGATCCTTAAACCATCAGCCTTACAATAAAAGTATATTTTAATGTTTTATTTTTGTTTTTAAATCTAACAACAGGTTCTTTAATAGCACAGTAATGCGCGTCCTTTATAAAAGTCACGAGACTGCTAATAAACGAGTACATTAATTTATAGAGAAGTGGGTTCTTGTTTAAGAAGGTTTTTGTTTTATGGTCAATAAAAATCGCTCCACTCTGGATATTTGGGAGAAGCAGACAATGTTGCAAATGTATACTCACTTTACAATAATTTGAAATAACTTCTAATCAAAGCGAGCTATTTATACAAATCAGTACTAAAAGCTGACCCATTAATTAATGTAGCTTATTTAATATACCAGTAAAACTAGGAGTATACAAAGTCAGCAAATGAAAACTGAAGTATTGAATTATAAGTGGTACCCTCGCTGTTATCAATATTTTCGGCCATAATCCCAATAATACCTTACGAGGTTGAACCAGCTTAAGAGACTTACGTTAGTCCTAAATCTATATACTAAGCTAACAATGAAAAATAACTATCATAGCAATAAAATAAAATAATATATATATATATATATGTAGGTGTGTGTGTGTGTCAATCCCAAAAAAATGAATGAAATATGAATTTGCTTACAAGATACGAACTTCCAATTGTTTGCTTCATGAGCTGTCAGTGACTCTCTATCTCTTGAAAAGTCAATGCTGTGTTTTAGAAAATATAGTTTGTTGTTAAGCACAAAAGCTACACATGGGCTATTTGTGCAGCGTCTATCACGGGTATTGGTTTGGTTTGTTTAGAATTTCGCGCAAAGCTACACGAGGGCTATCTGCGCTAGCCGTCCCTAATTTAGCTGTGTAAGACTAGAGGGAAGGCAGCTAGTCATCCCCACCCACCGCCAACTCTTGAGCTATTCTATTACCAACGAATAGTGGGATTGACCGTCACATTATAACGTCCCCATGGCTGAAAGGGAGAGCATGTTTGGTGGGACGGGGATTTGAACCCGCGACCCTCAGATTGCTAGTCGAGCGCCATAGTCACGTGGCACGGGTATTGATACCCAATTCTTAGCGTCAGAAGTTCAGAGACTTACCGCTGAGTCATTGAGGGGGGAGGGTGCTAGAAAATATAGACAATTCATTAAATAGATTGGTGACTACACCACCAGATGAACCCAGATATTTTCTCTTGACGTGAAAAATATTGAAATACTAGTTTCCGGAGAAAAATGATAAAACAAGTGTTATAAATGTGGGCGCAAAACAAAACATATCCGCTAAATTGCATTTAAAAATTGTGTCACGGAAATTTTAATATAAACATGTTATGGGGTTTTCCTGCATGCATAAAAACACATAAGACCTATGGTATGTATTCAAGTAAAGAAACAACTTTTCAAAAAAAGGGATGTAAGGATGGCTAATATCAACCCTTTAAAAACAATACTGCACGTGTAGAAGAATGTTAACAGACAAAAATTGGATAAATTAAACTCAATTGTGATTGAATAGTTATATATATTACTATATGTTAATTCTTGCCTGTGCTATTATGTAGGGATGATGCAAATTCCATCCCTACTATCTTGTTTACATTGTTTTTGTAGGATTAATATTAACCATCCCTATGTTTATTTCCTTTTTTGAAAAGTTTTTTTTTACTTGTTTGCGTGTTTTCTTTTAATGCAATGTTTCAATAGATATAGGAAGGTTGTATTTATAACCAAGTTCTAAATACAATGAGGTTCCAACTATAATATTTATTGTTTATCTATTATTGGCTGGTAATTCCTGTTTCACCCTGTATTTAAGGTTTTTAAGGGAACATCAATTTTCGGTAAGATAACTAACTTCAAGGGGGTAATTATAACATCATTTACACTAAAATTATTATTTTTTAAAATTACTACCAGTTATTAATAATACTTATGAAAACGGATACTTCGTTTGAAACTGTGTCACCTCAGTGAAATTGGTTGACATCACTGTTTTGGTTTTTGAGTTATCATGTAATAAAAAAGTAGAAGAAAGAAGAACTTGAAATTCAAACTTTTTGCTATGATATTTATAAACATTCCCAGAACTTGTGATTCAGTCATTACGTAGATGTTGTTATGAAAGGGAACACTGTATAGTATTGTAAAGTCCTGATGACCTATTGAGGAGATATTTAAAATACCATTTCGATGAACAATCCAAGCCATCCCTACATAGACAGTGCTTCCGCCTGCCTGATATCTACAGACATTTCTAGAACTTGTGAATCTGTCATTACGTATATATTGTTATAAAAGAAAAAACTGTATAGTATTGTAAAGTTCTGATGACCTGTTGAGGAGATATTTAAAATATCATTTCGATGAACAATCCAATCATAGACAGTGCTACCAGCTTAAACCAGTCTAGTCTATACTGGATGCAGATTAAATCACAAAATGAAGTCCAAGAAGTAAATTTCTTATACATCTTTAAATTAAATTATTTTGTGTTATTTGTTTAAAGTTGTGCGTGAATCCATTTAGTGGAATGTCTTTACTGTGTTTTATAACATTAAACTAGTTTTAATGGAAAAATACTTTAAGTAAACTGTCAAGCTGTAGGTTTTTTCTTTAATTCTCAATGTGTGTTTATTGGAAAAACACCAATTTTTTTATTTTTGTAGCAGAGGTGTTTTGTCAGTGTTTATTGGCTAAAATCGAAAATCAGAAAATCAAATATAGAGCTCTTATTTAAACTAACTATAAGACAGTTAAAAATAAACACCGATTAAAAAAATAATAATAACCACCGGAAAATAGAAGCCCTATGTATAATGATGTACAAGATTTTTGAATAGTAATAATACCGGTTAGATATACAATACCGCGCAATTGTCACGTTACTGCAATTTACCAGAATTACAGTGTTTAAATCTCGCGAACATAAAGAATCGAGAAAGTGGTGACGTTAATGTAAGCTAAATAACTATTTCCGGTGTTTATTAGAAAAACACCGATTTTTTGTGTATCGGGGGTATTTTACCGGTGTTCATTGGCTAAAATCGAAAATCAGAAGCCTTAATTATAGAGCATTCACGTGGACAATAGGTTAAAGGTTACAGTTTGAAAACTGAAAGAATTGATATTCTGCTGTATGTATTGTGTTTACATACATATATGAAGAATACGAAATCGTTAACTTTGATGCAAGATACCCACCTGGAACAGTGTTTTCTCTTTTGTTAGAGTGGGATCATAATATCGACTGACTCATGTAAACCATTAGCAACGGTTGCCAAGGCAATAAATCTCAACATCTGAGTCTACAGGTTACCCGTTAAGTTGATGTAATAGTTTCCGATAACGGAACCAGCAATGTTCATAAACTTCATTTTCATCAAAAAACTAAAATAAGATATTTCAACCAGCATGCGAAGACTGAAAATCAAACGACGCTATTTGAAATCTATGAAAGAAAATATAATCAACCGTTTTAAAAAAGTAAGAGCATAACCGGTTTTTCGAAATAGTTGTATATAAAGGTATGAAAAGATCCGATGATGGCAAAACCTTGTCAAAACGTTGTACATTTGCTGTTATGTTAAACTTATATTAAAGTTTTTATTCATTATCCATTCAAACTGTCTCCAAGCATTATTAATCTCAAAGTGGGTTCCTTGTCATCGAATATGAAAAGACGGCTTTGAAGCGCTCCTTCGCCACCTAACGGAAAATCACAGAACTATAATTATAATGCTAAATAGAATAGCACAAGTTAGAGGTGTGGGGGCATCAAGCATGTTTAGATTCCATATTCAGGATGTAAAACATATAATTTAAACCCTCTTTTGATACTATATTTTCAACGATAATATTTACGTTCAATAACACCTCAATCAGACACAATGTACTCAACCGGTCTATCTCTCTGAGGTAAAGTAGTTTGGTGTCTTGGGAAGTTCGCGCAAAGCTACACGAAGGCTATCTGCGCTAGCCGTCCCTAATTTAGCAGTGATAAACTAGAGGTAAAGCAGCTAGTCAACACCACCCACAGGCAACTCTTGGGCTACTCTTTTACCACACATATAAACACACTATATTTACATGCCCCAAAACAAAACAAATAACCTAATGATTGAGGGGCAGTCATTTTGCTGATGACAGATTCTATTTATAAATAATCCTTCGTGATTTGATGTTGTTGAAAAACTCTGAAAGAATCTGTGGCTTCGAAACTACTTTCAGCACGTATAGTAACAAACTATGCTGTGTTTTGTAATGGATGATGTTTTACTCACTTTCATTTGCTGTCTTTACAGGCAGATCAATCTTGTCCGGCATGATTAGGAGTTTATCAGTTCTACTTTTATATATATATTTCACTCTGAACCCTTTTATTATAAAAAAAAAATTATTATGATTTACTCATATTAGGTTGTCAAGAAATTAATGTCGCGTGTTGGAACACTTTCATTACCCCCCCCCCCCAAAAAAAAACAAAAGAAAACGTACATCACGTATAATAGTTAAACGAACCGCCTAAACATCACGTTAGTGTAGCCTATATAATGTGTAAAGTTTGGTATAGTCTAATCCTTCATAGTGACGAGACACGCATTCGGTAAAGTAATGCTGTTGAATACAAGAAGGAAAATAACGCCTCTGTAGCCACAAAGAATATCAAAGAAGTTTATGGAAATGTTTTGAACGTTCGTAAGTGTCAACGATGGTTCAGCAAATTTCGTTCAGGTGACTTTAGCTTTAAAAACTGTGATGGCAGGGGCCGACATGTTGGAATTGATATTGATGCTCTGAAGATGCTTGTTGAGTCTAACCCAAGGCAACACACTCGTGAAATGGCCCTGAAATTGTATGTCTCTCACGAAACAATATGTAAACATCTAAGGAATATGGAAAAACTCCTTAAAGAAGGTATTTGGGTGCCTCACGAACTCTCCGATGATCATCGTTTCCAACTCTTCTGGCGTGTAATGCGCGTGAACCATTTTTGGAGAGAACTGTCACCGGTAA
>NW_013666914.1:68215-69891 GCF_000517525.1 Limulus polyphemus
GCCCTCCATCAAAAACGCCCTTCACTCGTCAAACGGAAAGGTGTTCTCCACGACAATGCACGTCCACACGTGGCACGTTTGACGCAACACAAGATTATGGGGTTGGGTTGGGAATTTCTCCCCCACCCACCATATTCTCCGGATATGGCACCATCAGATTACCATCTTTTTTCGTTCGCTGCAACACCATCTTAATGGGAAAAAATATGCAAATATGGGATGTGTTAAAGAGGACATCGACATGTTTTTTGCTTCAAAGCCAAGTGATTACAACCTGATTGTAAGATGGAAAAGCATCATCGATAAGAATGGAGAGTATTTTATATAATAAATGTGTTATTTTGATATATAATTTGTTCGGGTTTTTTCATCTAAAAAAAGCGACATTAATTTATTGACGACCTAATAGACGACATCATAAATATGGTGCAAATACATGTCGGTGTGAACTCGGCGCTAACAGAGTGAAGTATGAGGATGTAGAATAAGAACAAACAAGGAAGATTATAGATATTAGAATTAACTGATCATCGTTATATATCTATAAGTGACATCATGAAGTTTTTTCTAATATTCCAAGAGTAGTTTCTCATGAAGAAACTACACTTTTTTCTTTTTCTTATTTGTTTGTAGTTACGCACAAAACTATCCAATGATCTATATGTGCTGTGCCTACCACGGGTATCGAAACCTGATTTTTACAATTTTAAGCCTTCAGACTTACCTCTGTGCCACTGGAGGACAGGACGATGCAGTTATTTAACTCGTTGATCACGGAAAACGTGTCTGAAGGGTCACCAAAGTTGTTTGAAGCCCAGTGAAAAATTTTAGGTTTTATCAATGTGAACAAATCCTATTTAATGCTACGTTAATACGCTGTTGAGGTATTTTTGTCCTCCCAACAGAATAAAAACCAAATGTACATACTTAGCTTTAGGTATTAGAAATACAAGTAACGGTTTTTTTAATGAAAAAATTGTAATTCGACGAATGAAGTTTGTTTCACAAAGATGATATGTCCAATAACAATACTCTTTCAGATCTAAAAACAAAACTACTCAAACAAAGAAAGCAACGTATATTATTAGAGCACATGCGTAACAATCTAGAATTCGTAAAAAGGAAAACAATTCAGGTATAAAAATCTATTAGTATGTTAAAGAGCTGGAGTATAAGTGTGTACATGTATACAAAATATACAAAGGTTATAGCTATCCAACTGATCATACACGTATCTTTCCATTCTAGAATTGATATCATAACGTGCGTACAACATTGCCACTAGAAAAAAAGAAGGAACTGGTGGATGAATGATAGTTATAAGAATGAAAATACTAATAATATCGGTATTTTATTTCATAGGTATAAAGTGCTTCAAGTTTGGTCCCCCGGTGGGACAGCGGTAATTTTATGGACTTACAACGCTAAAATCCGGGGTTCAATTCCCCGCGGAGGACACAGCAGATAGCCCAAAGTTTCAAGTTTATAGATCGTTTGTCATGTCTGCCAAATCATTTTTTTGCTGAACATGAACTAGACATATATATGTACGTAAAACGGAACACACACACACATATATATATATACACCTAGGAAAAAAGTTAAGCACCCCCAAATATTTTTCAGGATTGCTTATTGAAAATAAGGTTTAATTTCATGATGTTGAGCAATGTTCA
>NW_013666914.1:70881-91338 GCF_000517525.1 Limulus polyphemus
ATATATATATAGGTGTATATATAGATATACACAATTAGAATACTTGTTTGTTTGGAATTAAGCACAAAGCTACGCAATGGGCTATCTGTGCTCTGCCCACCACGAGTATCGAAACCTGGTTTCTAGCGTTGTAAGTCTACAGACATACCGCTGTGCCACTGGGGGGGGGGTAATTAGAATACAAAACAAAATTTAGATAGCAGATGTTATAAAAGGGGGAATTATAAGAATGAGAAACGTTCGATCATATAAGAAACGTGAGCAATTATAAGGTTGTAGACTAAGCACTACATATAACGACGTTTGCAATATCTCGGCCAAAGCAGTTCTAATACTGTACCCATTGTGTTTTGTTTTCTATTTTCATAATTTTATATCTCAATCTAGGTAGCCTGACAACTGCCCCTCTACAGCCATATTTTATTATATTAATATAACTGACTAAAATATGAAAAACCAACAACACATATTTCTTGTATTTTATAGCAGAATGAAATATCTAAAAACTGTTTAAGTAGGAGAAAATAACACAGGTTTAATGTTAGATTTTGTTTATTGTAATAAAATAACAATGTTGAACTATGTAAAATTATATAGCGTAAGTGAGGGTTAGACAGTTCGTTCTTTCATAAAATATAAGAAATATGTGTATTTTTTCCTATTTTAGCCAGTTATATTAATATAAGAAGATATGGCTGGGGGGGGGGGGAGGCAGTTGTCCTACAACCCTCAATCTGACGAAGGTCATTCGTCTAAAATTCATATTTGTAAAACAAGCTCTGCTTGAAATTATAAAACACTTTTTTTTAATCTATTTGAGGAACCTAACAAATTAATTATTATTTTCAGTTTTTGCCTATATTGTATTTAGATTTCTAGTGTGTTATGGAACTGACGCACAAAAGATAATCTAACATTAATTAAAATCAGTCAAAACAGTATTTAAAATTACACAATACTTTTCAAACTGTTGAAGGCACCAGGCGTTACTAAAACATCTATATGTTTCGGTGGGTCACAATCCCATCATAATTGGTCATATTTATTTCCTCGTCACACTACAGTTAAATATACTTCAATATGCACAAATTAAAATTATGAAATGCAAGCAATACCCCCCCCCCTTCTTTTTTTTTACTTTTTAGAGGCTGAATTCCGCGAGAAATTCGATTGTTAAATGCCCACTTGGTGTCATTTGACATCCAAGTAACGTTTTCTTCGCGCAGCGTGATGTCATGAAGTACAGCGAATAGGTTGGATTAATGTAAATAAATGATTCACATTTAGTAGTAATGGTAAAAGACAAGGTTTATGATGTTTGTGGCAAGTTTTAAAAACTCAAATTAAGCACAGAAACCTGCTTTCATCGCTTTGTTTTTCACAATAAAAAACGCATTACCGTTGAAATCTTCATAATCTCACGCAGGGTCGAAACAGAGTTAACAGGTAGAGTGGCAATTTATTATTGAGTATTACTGTTATGAATAGAAATAATGAAATTGTTAAAAACTACACGTTGAGCTTATAACTCGAGATAAAACAGATCTGACTGAAACTCGGGGCAAATCGGTTCAGCTAAAAAATAAAGGTAGAAACTAGTTAAATAAATCAATCAGTTGAAAGCTGAGCCATATTTGTAGTATTTGTTTTTCTGAGGAAATGAAACTTCAGATCGGATTAGAATTCGAACCTGGACTCAAACTAAGAGATGCTTTAGCCATTTGAGTTACTACTTCTGGGATGCCACATATTTTTAGCTTCACGGAATTTAATACAGATTAGTTTAATAATTATTAATAACTTCTGAACAAAAGTAGACTAAATATATATATAGATCAGAGATGAAAAGTAAATTACAAATTAATCAATGAGCCCAATTCTATGTAGCAAAATGATTAAAAGTATTTGGTACAATAAATAAATACACAACAAACTACAACATCAATAAAAAATATGCAGACAATTCAAACTTGAATGATGTCATTCTTAAGTATTTTTCCATCAATAATATACACAATACATTCTAAAATTAATAGTTACCAGCTTACTGCATGCCAATTATTCGCGTATATAAGGAGTTACACATTTTTGTCCTGATCTTAACTTAAAATTAAATGTGATTTACGGACTCTGAAACCTCTGTAACTTTTCGTACTGTATATGTACTATTGCACATGCTGCAATCTATGTAATTCTTCGCACTTAGTATGTACTATTATAAACGCTATTTTTCGTACTGTAAGAATACGCTTAGAGACACTGTCATCTCTGTAGCCTTTCGTATAGAATACGTAAAAATATAGACGCTGAAATCTCTCTAGCTTCTCAAACAGACGTTGCAGTCCCCAAAGGTACAGGTGGTTGTGCTGCCATCTGTTAGTAAAGGATGTCCACATGTATTATCAATAAACGTACAATACACTTAATTTTAAAAATAGTTGGTCTTTCAAATTTATAATAACCATTTTTAATGTCTACAGTTTATAACTAAACAGTCATGGAAATATGTATATAGATTACCAATATGTATAAAAAAACCTTTAACTTCTTCCGTCTACGAAACATATTGATATATTCCACTATAACTATGCCTTTCTAGAGTATTTTTTGATAATTGTTTGACTTCGATGCGTTTATTTTATCTTATTTTTGTTCACTGAAAACAAAGCATACTTACAAAATCTGTAATATTATAACTTAGACAGCCCTTTTGTAATGAAAAAAAAGTTGGTGATACGAGTTTATTTTGAATGCTGAATGGAATTATTAGTAACGAAATAAAGTCTGGTAGGCAAAAATTATTACAGGCAAAAATATACATTTCAAGTAATTTATTTCGTTAGACTTCGACCACTTCGAGTCCAGAGAGTTTGTATGCCTGTCACAAATGCATAATATTTATAGTAAGGGAATAGCTAATATCACAGGGATATTTTTTAAACGTTTAGCATTATTTGTGACTACATGTTTAGATTTTATTACTAGAATAGAATGAGAAGAATTGCGGTAATATAGAGTATAAAACAATATACTTCAGTAGGTACATTTTAAAACATTTTTTTCAGCCGTCTTTCGGCGCCGGCTAAAATCTCCCTATAGACTGGCACCAGTCCACAGACCAGAAGTTGGGAACCACACCATGAAGCTACATGATTTTTTTTTTGTTTTGTCAGAAAGTTAAGATCCCGTTGAATTTTCTTCACTGTTGCCTTTAAAAAATGAAGATTCGTTTAAACAAACTTACACTGATTAAACCTATTCATGAAAATATTTCTGGGATACTTATTTCAACCAACAGCAAAATTCAAAGATGGAATAATGTCAATGCTGGCAACTCCAATTTCCAGAAGGGTGATATGGAGTGGATATATAACTTGAAGAGGAAGAAGGTAAGATCTCCATAGTTTTGTCGATTCGGGAAAGATCCAGACATACATACATTTGGTAAATAGAATCAACCACTTGATGTATCGTATTTCAAAGAGCAAGTAGAACAAGACAAATGCCATTTTTTCATCTTACTTATTTGTGAAAATGGCTAAAACCAGATGCAGATTATCGAATTCTCAAAACGTCATTAATTAAAAGAAGAAAACCAATAATTATCTAAATTCCCCTACCCCCAATGGGCTCAGTGGTAAGTCTTCGTGCTTACCACGCAAAAAAAAAGAGAAAAAAAGGTCATACCCACTACGGTAGAACAAAAACAAACCAACCCTCTGGAAAAGATTTTCAGGAACCAAAATTCTGAAAACAAAATATCCAGAACTGGTACATCTGAAAATTCTACTCCTGTTAATGAGCTCACGTGGGTTATACAATACAACAACAACAAAAAAAAAGACGTTTTTTTTTCCCTATTTATCTACACGATCATGTGGACTGTGTTTTGTTGGTTAAAGATGCCGGGTAAATATTGTTTTTTTTTGTTTGTTGTTGTTGTAAAGTGCAAAGTTACACAATGGACTAACCATGCTTTGCCCACCACGAGTATTAAAATCTGGTTTTTGGTGGTGTGAGCGCGCAGACTTACAGCTGAGCCAGTGGGGGGTTAGGTTAAATATTGAGATGTATAAGAAAAAATGATATGTATTATAATAATGTAATTTGTATACTACAAATTATTTATATATATATATAACATGCTTGCGTTTGTCTGTCCAGAACTTTTCTCGCAAATTTCTCTATCAAACGCTACATACCTTATATCGTTAGAAAGACCTTTGTTTGATGAGTCTGGATTGAATATTGGCTTTTCCTTTCAGAATCACCTTACCTGGTTTTTTGCTTAGTCAAACTTTTCAATGCAACGAACATGGTACACGGTGGCACAATGTCGTTGTCATCACGTGATGACTGGCTTCGATTTCAATTTTAGTTTTTTATATGCAAATTATTCCACACAAACAACATTTAAGCCGCGTGTAATTTCCTTAAAATTGAACATTACATTAAATGAAATTTCTATGGACTTTTTCGATTTATTTAGGTCTAAAATACACATGCGTAGTTCGCTCAAAACCGCATGCATATCACTTCGTGAACACGCATTCAGACGTTTCTGCATATTTAGCTAAGTTTGCTTTATTTTGCAATATTTTAACTTCGTTTCGTTTCATAGACTACTATAAACATCTTTTAGCTACTTTTTTCTTTACTAAGGGTTATATTTTTCATTTTGTGAGTTTCTTTGTTTCAATCTGTGAAACGGTCTCATACACTGAACGCTCATAACTGTTTTATACTCTGTATACTATTATAAATATCATTACTTTATTGTTTACTTTACTTGTAGTTTTATTACATAAAGTTACGTCTACGTGAGTTTCTTTGTCTCACCACGTAAATGTTTTTCAAGTAGACCAGGATTTATTGAGCTAACACTTAATGCCTGCAAGAAAGTGTAGCTTAAATAGCTTCGTGAAAATGATAGAATAAGGAAAATTCAAGTAAGGTGCATGGAAATTACCGCAAATGTTTTTGGGGTCGCGGCTAATTTATTATTATTATGGCATAACTCAAGGTTATACAATAAATTATCAATATTTTATTGGCTATCTGAACTGTGTTCACCATAGGTATCGAATCCCAATTTTTAGCATTTTAGACCTTAAAGATTACCACTAAGTTCATACATAATGACAGTGGTAAGAAGTTATGGGTGACAACAAAGAAGAATATGCAATAATATGTCAACCACAATACATCTGCCATGTTCAATGCCGAATATCAGGCCATAGTTGTTTTATGAACCAGGGGTGCTAAGAAATGAAATATCTCTCTTTCCCCGCTTGTGGTTATGGAGATAATGGAAGGGCTTCGTAGGAGGAAACATTGACTTGAATTTCATCTCATTCAAACGCTAGACGAAAAGAAAGTCCGAAAGGTCCATACCAGCCGTTGTCCAGTCCTCGTGTCTTTTGTAGAATACCTTGCTCTAAGCAGAGGCCAACTTTATTCAAGAAATTAAACGAATGATGAAAATTAATTAATTAAAAAAGTAATATAATATATCAATTTAATTGAAAGAAAGTATAGTGAAATAAAACGAAAGGGGATCAATGGATCTAGTACCCGAGAATTTGCTGTATGGGAGGAAACGGAAGTACCCCGAGCTGTGAGCTTTAATTGAAATAAAACGACTTGGTTAGTAAGACAACACGGTATGCAAAAATAGCTAAAATGGATTAATTATGGAGCTATTAATAGAGACTAGAGGAAAAGAAATAATTGGCTTGTCTGTCGAGAACCACCCACCGCCAACTCTTGGGCTACTCTTTTACCAACGAATAGTGGAATTGACAGTCACATTATAACGCCCCCACGGCTGAAAGGGCGGGCATGTTTGGTGGGACGGGATTTAGAACTTGCGACCCTCAGATTGCGAGTCGAGCGCCCTAACCACCTGGCCATGCCGGGCAGTGATGTGTTAGAAAAGGCATTATTTTACTTATTATTTGCATGAACAACAACTGTTATGGCATGAACTAGATTAGAATAAATGAGTTATAATTTGTATTTTATTCACGTCCCTTACAAATCAGAATTAGGATAAGGATTAATAACACAATATTATTTAGTTTACGTCAACACCAAGTATTTATCATTTACTTGAATTAACTTTTTACAATCCTTCAGAAGAACAGTCGAACCAACAAGCTTGTTTTATTGTAACCAGAGTGGGTAACAGTAATAAAATACAAAAGAAACGTTTTTGTTGAAAAAAGAATAATCTTTAGTAGTGATATACAAATAACGACATCATTCATAAAATAATAATAAAGTTCAGTATAACTCATTATGTTGCTTCAAATAATGAAGTTTGTTCTTTTATCATTATTTTATTTTCGTTCTAAAAATTCTTAATTTGTTGAAGCTACATATATCGCGGTGAGCTGATAAATCTCCCCCCAAGAGATGCTTAATTTGCGCATGTTCAGAATACTCTACTCGTCGTAAAAAGGTACAGGCCGACTACTTTATGATTAATACTATCAGTTAGGCGTACGTGTTGAGGGTATAAAGTAATACTGGTAATATAATTTATAAAAGGTAGATAACTATAATTTTCGAGTACATCTAAAAATGTCTCTTGAAAAAGTTAAGGTACATGCTGAATCAGTAGAAGAAGAGGAAGAGGAAGAAGAACTCGTAGACCCTGGCGAGACTCTTAAGGCTGAATGTGCTCAGGAAGCTAAATGTGTTGCCCTTCAAGCGAGGATGGACGAATGCACCAATAGGGTGAATAACACGGAAGGCACTGACGAAACCTGTGTGGAAGAACTGTTTGATTTTTTGCACTGCGTAGATCACTGCGTTTCCAAGTCACTTTTTAAGTATTTGAAATAGACAAAGCTTAAAAGAAAAAGAAAGGCAATAAGGTCGGAGATCTTTTATTGTTAAAATATTATTATTTTGTAGATCATATTTGTTTCTGTATAATTTATAAATCATCCCTAGCTGCACCTTTGGATTTCATTTTCACGCCTTGGTTATTATTATTAACATTTAAACAGCCAACTCACAAAACTTCTGATGTATCCTTTTAAATTTCAATATAATGACATATTTCAAAAATACCTAAGACAGTTAATTAAGGCTCTAGCACGTTTTACAACATGACTGCATGATACATACAAGTTTAAATATTCTAAATTTCTAATTCTAGGCTTACTTGTACGTTGTAGATTTGTAATAGCATCCTTATTTCACTAGATCCAACCAGTAACTGTTAGTGTTACATGCAAACCAGAATGTGTTCTAAATACATGGTAATATCTTTCCAATACTGAAGTATGAATTGATGAAAATTAAAAAACTTTATAAAGTGTAATTTCATCCTGTTTTATGGCATTAACGTACCTCAAATTAAATGCATGTTATAAAATGCTTCTTAACTTAACAAAAGTGTGTAAATGAACTGCAAAATAAGTGCATTTTTTAGATAAAGTCATTATAAAAAATTATTTATCACAAGACAGTAGTATTAGCCTTATTGTATTTTTAAACAGTATAATCTTTCTTCAGTTCCTCTTTCCAAGAAGAAGAGAGTATAATAGTATTTCAACCACACCATGTCTTCTGCATTCATTGAAGATGAGTTGTTTCATTTAATACCAGAACTCTTCAGGCCAACTGGAATATAACATACACAGTAGTGGTCAGAACACTTTTTATATAAGCCATTTGTTAGACTAACAATTATTATGGTGTAGTTCTGGTACTGAGTGAAACAATAGATATAACAAACATAGGTGGTTGAAATGTTATCTTACATTTTTCTTCTAAAAAAAAAAAACCCTATGAGGCTGAATGAAGAAAGTTGTGTTCAAAAATACAAGTTTAATTCTAATGTATAATGACTCTAATCAATTATATTTATCTGGCTTTGCCCAATAAAAATCGATTTCATGAGGTTAAAATGTTACTTAGACTAAGATCTTGTATGACAGATACTTTGTGTGTAAGAACATGAAAAAAATACACTTACTGCTAAGGTTAGTAAAATGTGGAGTGTTTGGATTGATGTTTATGGCGAAAGTGGGAACATCAACTGAAAACATTAAAACCGATTTTAAAAACCATTATGATTATCAACGTGCTGTCTAATGGTCAGGAATTTGTTGTGAACCAAATGTATACAGTAATGGAAATAATCATAGAAACACACACACACACACACACACACACAGAGGAATCATGAGTAAAGAATAATGGCCACTAGATAGTGAACTTATTAATCATACAAAATATTATCACAGAAAATACAAAAGAAAAATGAACAAGCTGTACAATTCACTAGTATTTTGTATGGGTGCTCTTTGTTTTATATGGAGCATTGTGTCTTGCTTTCATGCTGTCGTACAGTTATTAAATATGTCATTGTGGAATATTGTTCTAATGTCCTGCATTACATGCAACAATTTATCCAAGTGGCTTGGTCACCTTTTGACCTTCCCAGTTTTTACATAAGCCCATACAGAATCAAGAATGCTCTTATCATTCCAAGCTATATTTTTGTGTATTCCACTGACAAAGATGTCATTTTACCACATTTGATATATGCTTGGGATCATTGTCTTGCTGGAGTATGAATCCCCACTCGGGTCTGTTTGGAAGGGGTAATATATATATATAACCTCATTCTGTAGGCCTGATCAGGTAAAAACTAGTTTATAATCATTTCAAAGTACAAGTTGCAGTTAAAAATGTATATTGTGTGTCATACGTATAAAATTAAGTAAAAATTAATACAGAACAACAGTCACTGTTGAACTTTAATTATTTTGCCAATATTAGCAAACAAAATGACTTGATCAGTTTCACAATGTGGCAACTGCATTTTACACAGTTTAAACACCAACCCATACATCATTCAATTTCTGTAACAAGTCTAAAATTATAAAATATATAACCAACATTGAGCAAATAGAGGCACAAAATAGTAGTAAAATACTAGCAAGTCAAAACTTGATGTGATAATGCATACTGTTCAGTTGTGCTTTAGGCCTAATCAATTAAAAAATCATTCACAAGTTTCTGATCATTCACTTCTGATTTTTTTTCTTTTCTTAACTGTGTTTAGGAGTCTGGCCAACACCTTTTGTTTATGTGCCTTTCCTTTCTTCTTGTTTTAATATAACCTATTGGTCCATCTCGGCTGTCCCATCCTCTAAACTGAAATAAAACTATAAAATAAATAAAATTGATATCTTAAAGCCAGCTAAGTTTGTCCATCTCTTGGCTTGGGCTTTAGATTCAAGGTTAAACTGATTCTTTGAAAGTTTTTCCGTTTTCTCTTCTTTTCTTCCAGACGTTCCTTTTACCTTCTCTTCGCACTCACATTACCTTTACATATATCAATCTACAGGAGGATTAAATGTTCTTTCTCTTGAAAAACTTCCATAGCAGACTTGCATTGTGATCTAAGGTTATATTTGGCTGTCTGAATTGCAGAATGTTCATATTTCCTGACTTACAGTCTTAATATTTGTCATTGTGCTGAAACTACTTTCCACAGCTGGGTCATGAAAGAAACTCATGAGGTAGTTCTGTATTAAATAATGCCCTTCTGATAAATATGGCTCCACCACACATCCCCGTTAGTACCCAGGGCAGGTTTTGAGAAACCTGATATAGATGGCACTTCCTTGGTATTAATCCTCTGCTTCTGAAACATTCTTCATAACTTTGGGTAGAGTCCGGAGTCTCTTTAGTGTCTTGGAGTATTTGTGGCATGAGAGACCAATTTTTGAAGCACACCTCAACACTTCTTTGTTTAGAGGAAGTTTCTCTTTCCCTTGAAGGTATTTAGCACAATTTGGGTATGTCTTCTCACATTCCTCTCTAAGGTACTTCACAGTGGAGTCATGGGTTTGTAGAAGATACAATAATAGCTGAACACGTTGCACCAATAAAGATGCTTTTTGAAGAAAGCCAGTTGGACTTATTAGCAGTATCAAATTTCTTGTCATTCTTTAGATAGAATTTGAGAAACTATAAGAAGAATTCTCCAAATAGCTTAACTTGTTTATGGTTCAGTTTGTGAACCAAAAAAATGTTCATCTCAAACTTGCACATGTACTGTTTCAGCAGAGACAGTATTTCATGATTAAGTATGTTTATTTCCTGCAGTAGAAGATTTGTTTTACAACCATTTTTACTTGCCTGTCCTTCCTGAGTCATTTCCTCCTTTTGAGGGGTGTTATGCAACTACCTGAGCTGATTTGTCCCCTCTTACCTCTCTCCTTCAGTACACCCTGGTACAAAAAAACAAAACAAAATATAATATTGATAAAACATCCCAGATCCTGACATACTAAGGGTAAATTTACATCATGAAAATCATCTCTGTTTAAATTAACTTTTCTGGCATTGTAAATTTGACTCCAAGCATAAAAGAAGTCTGTATGGATATTAGTATATAGTCATTCAGCCCAGTGTTCAAATGGGTGACCCAATTTTTGCGAGCATTATGTCCATGATGACACATGTCACTATCAATGTTGAGCAGGTGATTTGCCTTCTCATCTCAAAGTCTCTCTTCAAGTTCACTCTTAGAACCCAACATAAAGCTACAAGAATCATTCAGAATAGACATGTAATTATTCTTAGGAATGATATTCTGCTGGAATATTTTACAAAATTCCTTGGGAAAAGAATCAGTGTTTACAGTGGTTGAATTAATAGACATCAAATTATTTAATACAACACAATTTTGGATTTCCTTATACTATGATACTGCCAGAACGCTCATCATGTTATCATTAGTTGCTTCATCAGTGTTTAAGGGAAACTTGCTAGTTCTCATGTGTTTAACTATGTTTTTCTTCAGTGTAGTAGATAAACCATAAACTATTCACTAAGATGCACTTGTTCAATATGCTGAGAGTTGTCCTAAAGCCAAGAATCCCATGCCAGCACTTTGGCCACGTCAATTTTAACAGGTGCCATCTTGAAAGTAATGCATTCTCTGCAAACACTCCCACAACAAAGTCCTGAAAATAAAGTGAACTGTAAAAATATTTCAAATGGACAAATATTAAAATCAAAATACACAAACTTATTTTTTAAATGAAATTTCTTGCCTAGACTTAGAGAAAAATGTTCAACTACTATTATAGTAAAGTAGTTCTTATAGCTGTTAGTTTAGGACATGGTATGGGCCTGTCAAATGTTTATTTATCCCACTACTTCATCAATTACGAAGCACATATTAAATAACTCATGCATCACACCACGTTAATTTTCAGAAATATTCACCATTACAAATAACTTAAGGACATATCAAATAAATATTAAACATCATTACTGCTTATACTATCAAGCAAACTAATACCATTGCTACTAAAATCCTAATAAATGCATACTTCATACCATGCACTTGTTATACTAACTTTTGTATTTTTCAACAGCTAAAAGTTAGAAAAAGAATAAATGTACAGGATGCTAATCGTTAAACTTCTTTTAATAGCTGTACTGTAACTTCAGTTGAAGTGCATTCATACAATGTCGTATTGAACTGTTCATACCTGCATGTTTGCTACACAGTCATGGATGGGCATAATTGTAGGAATGGTCTCACAACCAGGTCCAGTCTAGAAAAATATGTATTTGACACTTAAAACTTGCTGTTTTTATCATACATCTAAGAGTATAAAAAACTTTAAAATCAATACAAAAAAAAAGAAGGAAATGTACATGCTATGCAAATCATTATTTATTAATATCTGAAAGAGCACAATATTTTTTTTATGTCGGTAAAACTTATATTATTTCCTTTACAAATTTCAATTGAACATAGGGTGTAGTTTGTATTTCGCAGTTCGATCTTCTTCAAATTTTTTTTTTTGGTTTACATGAACCTCAATGGCTCTCTTCCTTGTAAGGTATATTAACAATAATGTTCACATAATAACTGGATTCAGTCTTATATAATATTTGTATCATGATAATAACTTACGCAGTAATCTTAAAACCCATAGTACAAAACTATTTTCTTTCATAGGTGTATATAAAATAAATAAGATGACTGCAAAGAATTTTCCAAACAGTACAAAATGTCTGCAAAATCCCATCCTGTTAAATTTTAGTAATAGAGGTTCTCTGCTTACTACTGGGTAGATAGAAGTTTTTGCCCTCAAACCCTTTGTTCAAACTTGGACACTGGCCACTGTAGGTCAGTTGTGAACCCATACAAGTACTCTTTTGTGTAGGCAGCATGAACATTATCAATGTGTGGGACTCAGAATAAAAGAAATTGACTGCAGAATTGAAAATAAATTTCACTGGATGTAGGTGTAACAAGAAATAAAACCAAACTTAACAAGCAGCCTTACAACCATTAAACTCAGTAATTGCATTAAGAATATCAATGCTCTGAGAAAAGCAATATGTGAGTGGTGTTCAGACACAATCAATCAGGGATCATGAGGTATGAACACTTTGTACAATTTGTCATAAGAAGAATCGTTCTTTTTTTTTTTTTTTAATATGTTTGATTATTAATTGATAGATTTAATACAAATCACAATAATGGATGCCAACAGTGGAAAGGGATATTTTTTGTATATTGTTTGACTGAGCAAATATAGATTTAGAAGCTAGGTCTAAATAATACCAGATCTAGTTCTAAAATGCAAAGCTTTAGATCTAGTAACAACATAACTGAGTTAATGACAACTGCAGTGATCTCTTGGCACATTTTCAGGTAAATTGAAAATTAATTGGTCGTGTTGGGATGTGATATGTCCAGAAGGTATTTGTATTGCAATGCATGATTTGTCCAGAGCTATTGAAATTGATCTTCAAAACCAACCAAATGCCATATATCATTATACAGTAGTCTATTTCTTATATAGTGTTACCCAAACAAAGATGCAGCTGGGCTGAATGTTTCACTGTGTACCAGTCCAAATGGTCCAAGCTCTAGGCTAAGCAAAATATAAGCCTTGTCTGCCTGTATTCATGTTCACATGTACAACGAAGTCTGTCAAACCCTCCCCTCCATTATTTTCTCAGTTAATTTACACAGATCTCATGAACTTCCCATACAGCTGCTAAATATTGGACTTCCTTCGAAAATAGTAAAACTCTCATCCATGTACTTGTCATGTGGTATTTCACAGTCCTGAGAGCCATGGCTGGACACAGCTGTACTTTTATGGGCTTTATACTGGTGTGGCACTTTCTGATTGGTTGTATTACAACCAATAATAGTGTAAACTATCACTAATGGGTGTACTCTGGTGCAGTTCATTTTCCTTTATAACTTTTCCTTCACCATTTTCATAGCACGTTGCCCGTGGTGCTACAGCTATCATCTCTGGCAACGTGCTACTGCATTTAGCACAAAGAAATTGTTCATATAAAACTTTTTTTCAACAGTCTAAAGTTGTATGTTTTAATGAGGAAATCTCAATTGAAGATAATGTTATTCTTTTACTTTTTTAGGTTCAGAAGGGTTCACCATAACACAACAGGCGTTGCAAGAAAATGGGAAATATTCTAGTGAATCAGCATTGGAGTTAACTTTTCTAGAATGGACAAATATATTGAAGTACTTCATACCTGACGTACGAGCTCAAATTTCAACTATTCAGATTAGACAATTTTATAAAATGAATAATTAAAAAGCTTTAAATCATTAAAAAAAAAGAAACAGCAATAGTTTGTGTAATTTGTGATATTAGATTTTCTCACAATTATGGACACCACTCTGATCACACATTATAGAAAATATACCAGTTTTGAATCATTAATTATTCAAGGATATAATAAACTTGAAGAATATGTTTAAATGTATATACATTTTATAAAAATATGTTGTTAAGGAAAAAAAAGTATTTTTACATCAGAGGTATAAAATATAACTAAAAGATATCAATCCACATACTAGTTCAAAACTTTAAGTTCCAAACACTGTCTACATATATAAATTACGTTATGATATATTTAACTTATGAAAAAATAAAAGTAATCGTACCACTATATTTCACCATTTCATACTAATGGTTTTTTTTTATCAGTTCATTATAAATTAGTTTTGAAACTAGCCCTATGATCTAGTTGGTTGATATATACAGCAGATTCTGGAAATGTTATGCAGAAAATAAACAAGCACAGGAAAAGCAAAATGAAAAAACACAAGTGAGCAAATAATATATTTATTCACTAAGTATGTGTACTTACCATACTAACTGCTTCTAATTATTTGTTCTCAAACTGATAAGACTAGAGAGGTTTTTCCAAACAAACATCTGCACCAGAAAAGGATGGCAAGAATTATCACACTTGCACAGATCAATGACTGAAAGAATGATACTGCACTTTCAAGTTGAAGACAGGTCCAAGTGAGATATCTTATAAATCTTTGGGTTACTTGTGTCACAACTATTCCAAATAACATATTCAAGGGAGAGGACTCCCCCAGCTCATACCAATTTGTACAAGTATCTGTGAAGCCCTTTGAGATGAGCTTCTCCCTACCCAGGGAGTGGACACAGGGCAAACTTGATACAAGCTTTTATGAGATAGCTGTTGCTGTATGTAATCCTTACCTAAGTAAAAAGATTAGCACAAATTCATAACCTTTAGGCATCTGACTAACAAGAATGTCAAAACCACATGCAGAACACCTGCACAAAAATTTAGAAAAATTACTGAATGTGCCTGACTATAGATATATCCTAAACTAATTAAACAGAAGTATGTAAATGTTGGTTATTTCAACTGCAACAGCTTTATATATAAAAAAAAGTGTCATAATTTTGTTTTAAACTAGCAAAAAAAAACAAAAACCTCCAATTATATAAAGAAAGGTAAATTGACAGAAATATGAAAAATAAAATGGTTAGATCAATTGCTATAATAAGTTGAACATTGTGTATACATTTAATAGTCAAAAAATGTTATTAAATTTAAGAATTATATTATACCCACACAAGCTTAAGCTTCTAGAATAGGAAAGGTTAAACAATTATTATTATTACTTCTCTCCATTTCCAAATAACATGTTTTGTTACCTACACAACTAGCTATTATGAGATGTAATTTTGGTTGGTAAAGTTTTGACAAAACATTCCGTTTGTGAAAGTTCTTTTTTTTAGTTTTCTAACATATTTTAATAAAATGTACGAAAGTTTCAAGGGATAATTTTTTCCATTTTCAATATCAGAATGCAACAAACAACTTCTGTTAAACATTTATTTATTCTACCCAATGCTTTGGCTTGCACCTTTTTCAAGGATCCATGAGCATCATGGTTTACAAAACTTATTTTAAATGATAGTAACTGAAAATACCTTAAAAGTACAACAATATAATGGAACGGTGCATGGTGAAGTGTACTAAAAGTATTGTTGAATGGGTTAGAGTCACACTGAAAGTTTTAAAAAATGATAAAAAGATTATTTTTCTATTATATATAGTTACAAAAAAAAAACAGAGAAGAGTTTATTTTATCTTATATATCTAAAATTTCATTTCCAAACTGACAAGAATTTCTTTAGTCATTTAGAATTGATAGAACAAAATACTACTACACACATTTTTAATCAGATAACTGTACAAACCACAGAGTCATACTGTTATTAGTAAAAATAAACTTAAAATCCCACAATCTTGTAGCTTCCATCTGTCATTATATAACGAAAGTCAAAAGTTACTGACAAAATTTTTCAAACTGTAAACATTTCATTACTAACTTATTTTATTATTGATACTAATTTTAAAAACGGACAGATATTAAATTTTACCAAAAACCTTTAATTCTCTGTGTGTATGTAATATGCTACAAATATCAGAATTTGGCCAGAAATAAAGTTAAATTATCTTAGCTGTATTAAATACAGTATAACACGTTATAACACCTAAAGATATTTACATTTTACAATGATACAAGTAGGTGTATAAGAACAATTACAAAATTCCTAGTTTTTAATTTGAAAATTCCATATCAGTACAAGGTGTGATTAATTTCACTGTCAATTTCTAAAGGAAACTATTTGAGAAGTTCCACAATTTTCTAAACAATTTTCTGTAATTTTAAATGGGTAAATTACAACAAAATCATACTCTCGTGTAAATTTAGTTCTAAATGCTATAAAACAAATAAAAAAATTGTAACTAAAATATAATTGCATAAAGTCCAAAGTTTTTCCACTGTACTAGTTTTTATGGAATATTACTTACAAGCAGTTTAGATACACTGGATAAATTATTGTGGGTCATTTAGGTCACTATAAGCTCGTCCAAGAAGATGTGTTAAACTGTATAGTGCCATTTCAGGTACTAATATCTTATGACTGAATTTTATATAAAACACCCCTGCAATATATTCAGTAAGTGCACGTGCAATATAATAAGGATTTTTCAGTAATTTTTAGAACGTACTTTGCAGATTAAAATCCCAAAAGCACTAGACATCACTGGTTGTGTAAGTTAGGTAAAAACAAATCTATGTAGAAATGGTATCACACAGTTTTCTATTAAATTTCACTTATTTTTCCTGACTAATCGGAATCAAGCTACCTTGTAATACTGACAGTAATAGTATTTTGGTAAACATACAGATTCTCTCTTACAGGATATTACTATTAGGCAAATATTAGTTACTCAAATTTTGTTTTTAGTTAATATGCTCTAAAACATGTTAATAATATACATACAAAAGTGCCTGATGTTTACTACCCTTCATGCAGATTTAGAGTGTGGAAAGTCCTAATGAATCGGATGTGTCCATTTTTGTTTGAGTGAAAGTAGCTAGAAAGGCTTCACGAACCTGCAAGTAAGCAATTTCAACAGTCTATTTAAACATACACAAAAGTAGCATCTCAATGATATAATTACTGTGAGCCTTATTTCCTGACTTCTGAAACAATTGTACCCTATATTCTGAGAACAGTAAAATATATAAATGGAATATTTGTTTGTTCTTATTTTTAACTCTGCACAGAAGTGTTATCAAGGACATTATGACTGTTATCGTATATCATAGAATATCATAATCTAAAAAAATACCAATAGGTGTGTTCAAACCACTAACTGTGTGTAATTTTAGCATGTTATCCCAAAGAAGCATGATTAGAATTACAAGTAAGTTAGTTTAAATGAGAAACTTTATCACATAATAAAAATAACTTTTGTAGGGTAGACTTTTTTAAATTTGCTTATTAAGAAACATTTTGATTCTTAATAAGTGATGTCACAAAATGTAAGTACCATTTATAAGGAGCATAACCTCCATAATGTTTAGCAGTGGCAATACAACTGTCATAAGAAAATCAAATTATGATGAAATG
Organism: Limulus polyphemus; assembly: GCF_000517525.1. Classification (NCBI taxonomy): domain Eukaryota; kingdom Metazoa; phylum Arthropoda; class Merostomata; order Xiphosura; family Limulidae; genus Limulus; species Limulus polyphemus. Next base: position 88,182 of record NW_013666914.1, read on the forward strand.
TTACTCTACAAAGTTATCACCTATACACTTCAGTTTTTGAACATTTTAAAACAACATTTCAGTATCTGCCAAATGATAATTTGGTATAAATCCCTTCAACATATAAACATTGGCTGTTTACAATATTACGATCATTATTTAGTAATGCCACAGTATAAAAAATATTACTTCTGATATATCTGATAGCCCTAAATCTAGACAATAACTATACAAATTAAATATTTCATGAAATCGAACAGTATCAGAAATGTGAGAGGAAATTTAATCTAATCATTCTCTGAAAATTCGAGTCAAATAAATTCAGCTGGTTACTTTTTTTCCCATATCTAATAAATGCTTGATGCAATTTAACTCATTGGTGATTTATTCAGTGATTTGACAGTTATATTTAAAATTAATCTCTCTTATTCTAGTGTAGTTTATTATAATGCACACAAATTGATTTTGATGGATAACAGAATCATTGTTGTGATACAGTTGCACCTATTGGGAATATCAAACTTATCTTTTTCAACAAAATGATCAGTAGTATTGGAGTTAAGTTATTCTTCATTACCAACTTGAGTATTTTTAACGCTTATTTCTGTGATGCTAAAGATATTTCTAAAACCCACTTTAACAATTTGGAAAACACTTTTAGAATTACATTCCTCCTGATTAGAATTAATTGCACTACATTAAAATCACAGATATAAATGATTTACGTAGGTTAATAAATATTTTTATAAACCCTTCTTTTTTTTAATTGCAAGTTCCTTTTTTTATTTCATTTGTAAACAGAAGGCCCATTAAATAATCATTTGGAAAGTGTCGCTTGTTAAAAAGACATGCTAATAAACTATCTTAATTGGAGCCTCTAGTGAAAATGAATAGTTTTGCACTTTATGAATCTCTTATATTGTATACTTAAATGATTTCTATACTTTTAGGATATAGTGGAAATAACTTTCAAATGAAGTAGTAATAATGTGCATTTCCTTACAAAAAACCTTAATTCTTATTCTCTCCTAAAGCATGAAGCAAAATTAGATTGTAATGTCCTCATTACAAAATGAGTGCATTTCTATGTTAACAATTCCTAAACATATTCAGATCACAAACGTACACAAAAAGTTCCATGTCTGTTGAGTATAGACTTTGGTTTTTAAGCAGTCTAGTTATGTCAAATTCACATACCTTATCATCAGGAAGGCATGGCCCAAATGCTTCAAGGAGAAGAGGTTCTTCTTGTACAGATCTTTTGAAGTCATCTGCTGATAACCGTCCATCGCGGTCATAATCCTGAAATTTTGAAAGAGTATTGACTTAATTCGTAAGCAAGCATAGTTATTAAATCAATTCTGAATACAATTTCATTCCCTGTTTCACCATAGGCTTCACAGTAGTATTGTACTGTCTTGAAATGAAACGGAATAAGCTGATGTAAGCTATGACACAAACATATATCTCCATCCACTCACTATATCAAACAGCAATGGATTACCTTTGATTAGAGAAATAAACTGGAGGTTCTATAGTAGCAAAACAAACTCAAACATACCATTTTCTTAAGGGTGAGATCAACCAAGTCTTTGATCCCCTCATCAGGATCCTCTTCAGCTAACTGCTACAAAATTAAACACCTTTTAAGAACAAAAAAGGAGTGCAGTAAATGTCAAACACTTTAAAAAAAGGCTTTTCCAGAAAGAGAGGAGCAAGAAAGCACTTTCATTGTTAAATACTAAAATAACTGCAATATAGTGCCAGTTAAAGATATTAAAGTGAGGATTCAATCAAAGATCTAATTCTCTGTTGGCAATACTCATGATGATTTACATTCGAAGTATTATTCAAAGACACATGAAAAATGAAATCACTTCTTCACAAAATTGGTATATGCTTTTAGGACTAGAAGGATTTATTGAAGAAGGGCTTGGATAAAAATCATGAGACATTTTGGTGTAAATGTTGGAAACAGTAGTTTACTGTTTTTGCATAATTTTCTTTTACAAAATTTAAAATTGCTTGTTACCCTACTCATTTCTGAATTGTTGGAATTCTGTTTTCGAAATAATAAAAAGAAAATCAAAATGGCCACAAAATATCAATTTTATGGTATTCTTTTTATGAAGTTGTTTTCTATGTCCTGGTTAAATTGTTGTGAGTGGTGTTGTAGCAATAATCTTAGTGCATCTTCAGCATACCAGTGTATGTACCCTAAAAGAATATCAAACCATTATATTTATTCAACTTTATAATATGCATTAATGAATTAAACTCATACAGAATTACTGATGATGACATAACATATTTTATTTTAGTCTGATATGACCAGATTATCCACTAGGCCCTTGTTCAAAGGAGCCCAGAAAAAAACAATTTGAACCATATTCTATGTTAACATTCTTACATGAGTGTCTTTATTTTATATATGCCTTCACCAAAAACATTTTTGACTCACATTTTATATTTGAACTGAATTTGGCAAAAATCAATATGCACACATATTAAAAATTATAATTTTTATAGTTTTTACATTACTGTAATTATATTTCATTAATTGATAAATGTATGTAATTGGATCATTTTATAAAAATCATTTTATCATTTTTGGTGAAAAATTGAGATTGTCTCCTATTCAAGAATGCCTAGGTCTAGTGTGTGGTGCGATGTGTGAGATAGATTCCACGTAGAATGTTTTGACTGATTTCGTCATACTGTTTTTCACACAGGTGATTTCTGTCATAATTGAAAAAGGATATGATAGAGTTGGGGACCTTTTTTTTGTGTGCCCAAGGGTCCATTCTTGGGTAATGTGGCACTCATAAAAATGATGATAAAATTTTCTTCATGTAAATCCTTTTAGGACCAAAGAGGTACACGTACCCAAACTGTGCAAGAGAGATATAATGAACAACATGAGTGTAGGGCAGAGAAAAGTTTATCAGTATTTAAAGATATTCATGGTTTAACCACAAAAAGTAGTTTGTAATTAATTTTTCACATTTCTTTGGTATAGGCAACCTTAATAATATACAGTGATAATTTTCTTTTAGAATATAAGCATGATATAAATGCTACTTGTGGTATCAAATTATATCACTTATAATATAAATAGATAAATATACACACACACACACATATATATATATATATATATACATATATATTTATATGA